>NC_069502.1:657624675-657742175 GCF_027579735.1 Bombina bombina
TTAAATAATATTCTATAAATACTTTTCGTAGTTCATATTATTCTTATTTTTTTTCTATTTATAAAGACTGTAGAGCCTCTATAAACATGAGTTTCAAAAGTATAGATGTCACCAATGAAAATTACTGACATTTTCTACTTTTTTCTTAATTGATTTTGAATAAAAAAAAATTATCTGAAGGAAAAAACAAAAACGCTAAAAAACCTCATTTGAAAAAAAGAAAAAAAAAATCAGATTGGGTAGCTAGTAAAGTTCAGAAACTTATAAATGTGCCTACAAAGGGGAAAAAATGCTTTATTTTCCATAATTGTATTTGCCCAGTGTCACTCATTGACTCATAGGCATTTTGAGTTATATGGTTAAGATTATTATGGCAGTAAATGTAAAATAAGATGCCTAAATCAAATGTTATTGTTCTGCCCTGAGAGAAGTGTTCTAATTTCACATCTAGTTTATTTTATGCGGGCTAAATGCCAACATGCTTCAGGTGGATCATAATCGGAAGAAGTACGAATAGCCCTATCTCAAAGACATAGAGCAACATATTCTATTTTAAACTTTCTTCTCTCTGTGTGGGGACAGTAAACATTATCCCTAGCTGACAGAACAATAAACTGAGAAGACACAGTGCTCTAATTGTAATACAAGCTCAGAATGAGTTGCGTTTGCCTGTACTAGTGTTACAGTACAATTGCTATACTCTATGATCGTTTGCTGAATTGCGAATAGAGTAGAAAAACACTTTGTAAAAATTAATTACAAATGTTTATATTGACTGTATGAGGCCTATTTATTAAAGGTCTTGCGGATCTGATCCGACAGTGCGGATCAGATCCGCAAGACCTCGCTGAATGCGGAGAGCAATACGCTCTCCGTATTCAGCTTTGCAACAGCAGCTCACAATGGGCCGCCAGCAGGAAGGTATCAATGAACCCGATTGTACTTGATCGGGTTGAATTGCTTCTTAACTGCTGTTTCTGGCGAGTCTGAAGACTCGCCAGAAACACAGGCCCACAAGCTCCATACTGAGCTTGATAAATGGGCCTCTATGTGTTAATTGTTAAAAAAGCAAATATGTTGCTGGCTTACAGGATGGGGCAAACTGACAGACTACTCTTAAGAAAACCATCTCATTAAATTGTAGGCATCCAATATTTTGTATTCTCATTATTGTTAAGGAGCACTTTGATTCTTGTGACTCATGCAGAGGAGTTAGCAGATAGTCATCATTGTGATGTGTACTGTATTAGTCATACTTTTTTTTTCTCTTGGAACTAAAAGGATATTTCTGCATGTCTTCCATACTAGAGTAGAATTAACAGCACTGTCAACACCAATACATTATTCAATAACACAATTACCACTAAAAAAAAACAAAAAAAAAACAAAAAAAAAACACCCCAGCAGATTGAAGTAAGAATTTTCTGTAATGTCAAGAATGAATCGTACATTTTTCAGGCACAAATGGCTGCACTTACACAAAGCTATGTTTATACCATATATAGATTTATACCAGATACAAAATGAGGAAAATGCACATTGAAACAAAGAGGAAGAGGTCTGGTGAATCTGGAATTAAAATGTGTTAATGAGCTTTTTTCTCTGTAGGAAATAAACAGTCAAGAATGTATTCATGTCATTATGCTTACTATGTCAGCTTGCAGCAGATCCTTATATATTTGCAGGTGCAGCGTGTTATGGATATGAACTACAGCTGAATTTTCACTCTATAATTTTGTCTTATTGAGCATAAAAAGAGAGTTGTTTTTTTATTTATAAAATAAAACATACTTATGCATAGCTTAACAACAACAATATATGCTATTTTTAATTTCAATAATGCTAGTTAGGCCAACTACAATATTGTTGGTTCTTGACGGACTGTTTTTAATGTTGTCTGTGTTAATAATTTGCTGGTATTCAACTGAAAAACTTGTGATGTAAAAGGAAGAATAAACACATTTTGCTTAAAAAAAAGATGTTTTAAAGAGACCAACTAGCACAAAGGACACATGCAACACATTGAGAAGTTATTGATTTTCAATGCTTGATAATTAACACTAAAGAGGATCTTAAAAGTGATTTGTCACTGAATTGCAAAACAATGCCCTGCAGAGACAGTGAAATACACATCTGAGTTTCCCAATGGATATTTATGACGGAAGGTTTTGCTTAAAGGGACAGTCAACACCAGAATTTTTGCTATTTAAAAATGTAGATAATCCATTTGTTACCCATTCCCCAGTTTTGCATAACCAACACAGTTATAATAAAACACTTTTTATTCTGTGATTACATTATATATAAGCCTCTGCAAACTGCCCCCTTATTTCAGGTCTTTTGACAGACTTTTAGCCATTCAGTGCTCACTCCTAGGAGCTTCACGAGCTCAATGTTATCTATATGAAACACATGAACTAACGCCCTCTAGTGGTGAAAAATTGTCAAAATGCTTTCAGATTAGAGGCGGCCTTCAAGGTCTAAGAAATTAGCATCTGAACCTGCTAGGTTTAGCTTTCAACTAAGAATACCAAGAGAACAAAGCAAAATTGGTGATAGAAGTAAATTGGAAAGTTGTTTAAAATTGCAACTAACCAGAGTATTTTAGCTTGAATGGAACGTTTTAAGCACACCCTATACTTTAAGGATATTGCAGAGTATTATTAAAGTGATATGATATAACAGAGCATGCAATTTTAAGCAACTTTCTAATTTACTCCTATTATCAAATTTTCTCCGTTCTAATGGTATCTTTATTTGAAAAGCAGAAATGTAGGAGCCGGACCATATTTGATTCAGCACCTGGGTACCGCTTGCTGAATGGTAGCTAAATGTAGCATAGCAAAGAAATACATAAAAATAATCTTCTGCATGCACACCATGGGCGTAGCGCTCACATAAAATTCGACATTAATATTACTGCACACCCACCAAAGAAGTCTATTATGTGAGTGATTTAGTGAGCCCTAGACCATCGCTCAGATGATAAAAAAATTTGCTTAAATTTGAATACAAAAATAGAAACACTATTTATTGTGCTTGATCAATATTAACACACAATAATGAACTACTGTATTGAACTTCATAATTACATTTACAACTGTAATATGTACTTGAGATTTTGTAATTTATAAAAACAATAAGTAAGCAAGCTACTCACACAATGAAGACATATTTTCTCTTTTACCAAGAAAACATAAAAACAAGTGAAAATGTATTAATAATGCCTATATCCTGCATTAATTTGTTTTAGGCATAAAAAACATAATTAAAAGACAACAAAAGATCCACTGGAAGAAGTAAACACTACAACACAAAACCAGTCATTTTCATGATAGGATAAAAGACACATTAAGCTCTCATGTCATAGAATGTACCATTGTGCAATAATTCTCTGCTTTCTTGTTTGTAAATATATCCGCACTTAATAACATGCTGTGGGTTTTTACTGCTTGATTATTGAAGCTAAGAAGTAATTTTTCCTAAGAGCTTAAAAAGTAACAATATTCATTTTTGTGCTGTTTGTGTACGTTAGGTTATATGTATTAAAACATTACATTCAAATGTATGTATTTTCAGATACAATTTGGTTTTAAAGATAATTGTCAAGGACAATAGCACGTGGTATGTTTCTATTTTCATTGCCATATAATAGAAATACATTAAAAAAGGAAAAAGTATTTGGAGTCAATCAGTTCACACTTTGCAGCAGAAAACCAGAATTCATTTTCTAGCACAACCATCTTTGGAAAATTATTGGCTTCTGTTAAGAGCCAAAATACTGTAACATAATAAACATGCAACAATCCAAGGTGATTTATTTTTTATTAGTACAACTATCGTACCAGCACATTCTATATTAACACCTAACGTGTTTCTACTTACAAGGACATTAAACTAAAAGAAAAAGCTGTTTTTTTTTTTTTTAATAAAGACAACGCTGTTAAAGTTATACAGAAACAAAAAAATAATCGGCTAGATTTAGAGTTCTGCGGCCAAAGGGGTGCGTTAGCTACGCGTGCTTTTTTTCCCCCGCACCTTTTAAATACCGCTGGTATTTAGAGTTAACAGAAGGGCTGTGTTAGGCTCCAAAAAGGGAGCGTATAGCATAATTTAACGCCACTGCAACTCTCAATACCAGCGGTGCTTACGAACGCGGCCAGCTTAAAAAACGTGCTCGTGCACGATTCCCCCATAGGAAACAATGGGGCCGTTTGAGCTGAAAAAAACCCTTACACCTGCAAAAAAGCAGCGTTCAGCTCCTAACGCAGCCCCATTGTTTCCTATGGGGAAACACTTCCTAAGTCTGCACCTAACACCCTAACATGAACCCCAAGTCTAAATACCCCTAACCTTACACTTATTAACCCCTAATCTGCCGCCCCCGCTATCGCTGACCCCTGCATTATACTATTGACCCCTAATCTGCCGCTCCGTACACCGCCGCAACCTATGTTATCCCTATGAACCACTAATCTGCTGCCCCTAACCCTCGCCGACCCCTATATTATATTTATTACCCCCTAATCTGCCCCCCCAACGTCGCCGCTACCTACCTACAATTATTAACCCCTAATCTGCCGACCAGACCTCACCGCTACTCTAATAAATGTATTAACCCCTAAAGCTAAGTCTAACCCTAACCCTAACACCCCCTTAAGTTAAATATAATTTTTATCTAATGAAATAAAATAAACCTTATTAAATAAATTAATCCTATTTAAAGCTAAATACTTACCTGTTAAATAAACCCTAATATAGCTACAATATAAATTATAATTATATTGTAGCTATTTTAGGATTAATATTTATTTTACAGGCAACTTTGCATTTATTTTAACCAGGTACAATAGCTATTAAATAGTTAGAATTTTCCTACCTTAATTCCGATTGGCTGATAGAATCCTATCAGCCAATCAGAATTCGAGGGACGCCATCTTGGATGACGTCCCTTAAAGGAACCGTCATTCATCGAGAAGTCGTCGGCCAGGATGGATGTTCCGCGTCGGCGGGATGAAGATGGAGCCGGAAGAAAGAAGATTGAAGATGCCGCTTGATAGAAGACTTAAGCCGGATGATGGACCTCTTCAGCCCCCGCTTGGATGAAGACTTCAGCCGGATGATGGACCTCTTCAGCCCCCGCTTGGATAAAGACTTCAGCCGGATGATGGACCTCTTCAGCCCCGGATAGGAGGAAGACTTCAGACCCTCTTCTGGACGGATCGGTGATACCCGGGATGGTGAAGACAAGGTAGGAAGATCTTCAGGGGCTTAGTGTTAGGTTTATTTAAGGGGGGTTTGGGTTAGATTAGGGGTATGTGGGTGGTGGGTTGTAATGTTGGGGGGGGTATTGTATGTTTTTTTACAGGCAAAAGAGCAGAATTCTTTGGGGCATGCCCCGCAAAAGGCCCTTTTAAGGGCTGGTAAGGTAAAAGAGCTTTTCAATTTTTATTTTAGAATAGGGTAGGGCATTTTTTTTATTTTGGGGGGCTTTGTTATTTTATCAGGGGGCTTAGAGTAGGTGTTATTAGCTTAAAATTGTTGTAATATTTTTATAATGTTTGTAAATTATTTTTTTATTTTTTGTAATTTAGTTCTTTTTTTATTTTTTGTACTTTAGTTAGTGTATTTATTTGTAGGTATTTGTATTTAATTTATTTATTGATAGTGTAGTGTTAGGTTTAATTGTAGATAATTGTAGGTAGTTTATTTAATTAATTTATTGATAGTGTAGTGTTAGGTTTAATTGTAACTTAGGTTAGGATTTATTTTACAGGTACTTTTGTAATTATTTTAACTAGGTAGCTATTAAATAGTTATTAACTATTTAATAGCTATTGTACCTGGTTAAAATAAATACAAAGTTGCCTGTAAAATAAATATAAATCCTAAAATAGCTACAATATAATTATAATTTATATTGTAGCTATATTAGGGTTTATTTTACAGGTAAGTATTTAGCTTTAAATAGGAATAATTTATTTAATAAGATTTATTTTATTTTGTTAGATTAAAATTATATTTAATTTAGGGGGTGTTAGTGTTAGGGTTAGACTTAGCTTTAGGGGTTAATACATTTATTAGAGTAGCGGTGATTTCCGATCGGCAGATTAGGGGTTAATAATTGCAGGTAGGTAGCGGCGATGTTGGGGGGGCAGATTAGGGGTTAATAAATATTATGTAGGGGTCGGGGGTGTTAGCGGCAGCAGATTAGGGGTACATAGGGATAATGTAGGTTGCGGCGGTGTGCGGTCGGCAGATTAGGGGTTAAAAAAATGTATTAGAGTGGCAGCGATGTGGGGGGCCTCGGTTTAGGGGTACATAGGTAGTTTATGGGTGTTAGTGTACTTTAGAGCACAGTAGTTAAGAGCTTTATGAACCGGTGTTAGCCCAGAAAGCTCTTAACTCCTGGCTTTTCTCTGCGGCTGGAGTTTTGTCGTTAGATTTCTAACGCTCACTTCAGCCAAGACTCTAAATACCGGCGTTAGAAAGATCCCATTGAAAAGATAGGCTACGCAATTGGCGTAGGGGGATCTGCGGTATGGAAAAGTCGCGGCTTGAAAGTGAGCCTTAGACCCTTTCCTGACTGACTCTAAATACCAGCGGGTGGCCAAAACCAGCGTTAGGACCCCCTAACGCTGGTTTTGACGGCTAACGCAGAACTCTAAATCTAGGCGAATATATTTAAATATATACTCTTTTAAATGTAATGAAAAACAATTGAATTTAATGTCTTTTCAACTTTTTAATATAATGCAATAATGGTAAATACTATTATATTTGTGTATCTAAGTATGATTTTTTAATTTTTTATTTATATTTTTCTTTATTGGGGTTACACATATTAAACAGACAAACAGTACACTATGGGGCAGATATATAGAGAATATTAACGTTTTAAAATGCGTTACATTTTTTTATATGAATTGCCATGCAGAAATCATCATTGAGTATTAGGGGGGGTTAGAGGGGAGTATTTGGTGGTTATATGCGGGGATTTACGACGTATTTTGTTCTAGTCTGACCAGGTTGAATTAACAATAGAGGAAGTAGATATAGTTTGCTTATGGTCTGTGTCAGGACTCCAGCTAATCATTCATAGATGTGATATGTCAGATAGATGTGTTTCTAATGGTACCCATCTTTTGCAATTGTTTGTATTGTATCAAGACCATTCAAGTATTCTTTGCAAGGAGATGGCTTGTTTATATGCCATCAGGTTGGGGACTCCCAACCCTCCCTCTGTGGTGAGTTGTGTCAGTGTTTGTTTTGATAGCCTGGGGGGTCTTCATCTCCAGATATAATCGTTAATTATTTGTTTTAATAGTTTTATCTCTTGATTTACGCCCTGAATGGGGAGTGTATGTAATATGTAGAGTGCCTTAGGGAGAAGCATCATTTTCACTGTGTGTATTCGCCTGATCTATAAGAAGTTTTTTGGGAGCCAAGATGAGACTAAGTCACAGAAATTAGCCACTAATTTTCCAAAATTGTGTTAGTGGAGTAATGCGGGTTTTGGGGAGATGAGAAGTCCTAATATTTCAATGCATTTTTTTTGTAGTTTAAATGGGCAGGGTCTTAATAAGTTATTCATTTCTAGAGAAGTGGCATGATTTCTGATTTTGTAAAGTTGACCGAGAAATTGGAAACTTGCCCATGCGCGTTTAATTCTTTTTGTACTGAAGGAAGGGAGGTGTTCGCTTTTGATAGTGTTAGTAAAATATCATCTGCAAATATTGCCAGTTTATATGATTGATGGCTGACATGTATGCCTTGTATATTTGGGTTGAGGCGGAATTTAATGGCTAGAGGTTCTAAGGATAAAATAAATAAAAGAAGGAAAAGTGGGCATCCCTAGCGAGAACCGTTACAGATTTCAAAAAGACATCCATTTACTTTAATATGGGCAGAGGAGTTTTTATATAGAGTATACATTTAGAGGGTAATCCGAAATGTGTCAGGGTAGAATGTAAATAGGTCCAGTCCAAGCGATCAAACGCTTTTTCCACATCTGTTGATAAATATATTGCTGATATTTTGTTGGAAAGGATGCGTTCTAGTAGATCTAGTACTTTATTGGTGTTGTCCTTTGCCTCCCTTTGTTGTACGAAGCCTACCTGGTCATGATGGATGGCATGTGGTAATATGGGATTTAATCTAGCAGCTAGTATTTTGGCATATAACTTCAGATCTACATTTAATAGGGATATACAGTAGGTCTAAAATTGTCTGGAGAATCAGGTGTTTTACCCTATTTAGGTAGAACTGATACATGCGTCTGAAGCATTGTGTCAGGGAATTTATTATATTCTGGGATCTGGTTAAATAGGTGCGTGAGATGTGGGGTCATGATATTTCTGAAAGCTTTGTAGTATAATCCGGAAAAGTCTCTTGGGCCTGGTGCCTTGTTTGGTTTGATACTAATTATATTTTCCCATACTTCTTTTTCTGTGATGGGCTGTTCAAGGGCTTTTATTAATTCTCTTGTAATGGATAGTACAGGTATGCCACTCAGGTATTCCTCGCATAGTGTTTTATGTTGTTCTTTACTGAGATCTGGATTAAGATTATAAAGCCTGTGGTAGAATTGTTTGAAAGTTTATGATATTGTGTTTGTGTCTTTTATGAGGTGTCCTTGTTTGTAAGTAAGGGAATGTATGTATGACTTGTGTTGGCGTTTTTTCAGGGTTTTTGCGAGTAATTGACCAGCTTTGTTGCCTTCACTATAGAAGCGTTGTTGTAGGAATAATTGTTGACACTGTGTTTTAATTTGAAGTAATTTGTTCATGTCAGATCTTAAATTATTTAGTTGTATATGGAGTGTTGAATCTGTGGGGTTCATTTTATGAATGTAGTCTGCTTCCATTTTTTTTGTGCTAGGGTGTTGTACTCTTCTCTATTTTTTTATTTATTTGGGCTTTTAATTTGATGAGTTCTCCTCTCATGTAGCTTTTATGTGTTTCCTAAATAATTCCGGGATTTATATCTGAAGTGCTGTTGGTGTGGAAAAATGTGTCCAAGTGTTTCTCTAGGTTGGTTATATGCTTAGGAGCTAGGATAATGGTTTTGTCAAGTCTCCAGTGGTATGGTTTCATAGGGATAGATGGCCATTTCAGTTGACACATAGCCATGGAATGTTCTGACCAAGTGGTGTGCTTAATACTAGCATCCACTATGTGGGATAAGGCTAGGTGGTCAACTAAAATATAGTCCATACAGAGGAGAAGAGAATAGTGGCCCTACCAAGAGTAGACCCCTATTATGATTATTTGATAAATACTCTCAATTAATAAAATATAGATAAGGGTAAAAGGTGCTGTACACTATCAATATTCTACTGGGAATTAATAATGCAAGACTAACATTACAAAAAGGGTGTACATAATAGCACTCAGCTACTCGTAATTTACAGATTCCGATATTTTCGCATGTATCGCTGGAAGGAGGACCAAGAAGGATGCAGGTTAAAAATTAACTTTTATTACAATATTAGTTAAAAAAGATTAGAAAACCCATATAAAAACACAAATCTACCATGTACTGATGCAAAATAATGGAAATGGGTGACCATCAATGCAAATATTGACATTCAATTTATCATGAAGAGGAATCACCAGTAGGTCTAATGAGTAATATTGAGCAGTATACTATCAGTGTGGGTGGATACCATGAGTCTCTAAAAGGAGCAAAGAAGGAGGAGTTCTATACTAGGCATATATAAACTGCCAGTTAGACAGGGTTATATAAAAGGGGCAGTGCTGATATCTAATAGGATTACTATGATCTATGCTATTGCTCACTTATTCCTTTACCCTTACCCTTGAAAATGTCAAATGATGAATGGGAAATAGTAACCTAAGTAGTATTGTATGCATGTGATAAGGGTAATAATGTGAGCTATTAGAATAAAAAATGCTGTCCACTGTGGGATTGAACAACTGACAGTATAAGTAGTTGAAATATAAGATATAGAATGTTGTAACATTAAGCGGTTACGCAAGTGTCTGAGACACTGTCCGCTGCTGAACCAAGGTTATGTACTCTAGATATACTGATATATTAGGTATACTGTGAGGCATTACTATAATGCTACACCTTACATGTGGGTGTACAGATGTCAAATACATGTTGCCCTCTAGATATAGGATAAATGACCATCTATTTACATAGGTTGTCAGGTATATATATATATATATTATATGCTACTATTAGCTATTCCCTGATTGGTACATCAGCTGCATGTCCCTCTGACCGCTCAGTGGAATAGTTAGTTTGTTATCGACTTTGCTACATAGCTAAGGTACTCACTTGGTACCTATTCTGCAATTGTCCATGTGCAGTGTGAAAGCATACAGTATTAAGTGCTAAAATGTTAAGCAGATTTGCCAGTGTCAAGGACACTGCCCGCTGCTAAACTGGACAATACATATAATAGGTATACAGGTATTGTAGTGTACTATGAGGCGCTAAAATCCTGCTATGACTTAAATACTGATACCTAAGTTACAGCAATGCTGCTTTCAAAGTGTAAGTTAATAAATGATTAAGCAGTTGAGTGCCTTGTTGCCCGTTATACAGGAGCAGTAAAAAGTTAATACTATTGAGTCCAGCTGATTAATTAGGAGCAGTTATGCTATAGAACAGACACTGTCTGCAGTTTACCTAGAGACCATTGTAACAATATATCATGTAGTTATATAAAGTGTGGCTGTACCACCAACGTGATCTGTATAAGGCACTATACCAGGTAGTAAATGGCTTAGAAGTAAATGGAGCTATGCTAATTAAAAAACAGAGAATCGCTAGATTCTTACTCCCTTAACATGTTTCGATAAGACAGCTTTATCAAAGGCAGAGCCGCTGCCTTCTTGTCCGCCTATTATAGGTTAGAACAGCACTGACGTCACGCAAATTGCATGATACGATTGGCCACACTTGCCAGGTGTGTTAATGTACGTCACATAGATCGTGTGGTTTGATTGGATGTGCTTAGGAGGTGTGTATGTATATTGATGATTCTATTATGAGAACTATAATTGGTATTTACTATTAGTAGAAGAATGAGGAAATGAATAAAGCTTATGGCAAATACAGGATATAAGTTAAAGCTAAAAATGAACTAGGGTTGAATGTAGCAATCTAAGGTTCCCGAATGCCATATTTAGGAATCGTTGCTTAGTATTGTGCTTGCAGTATGATTTCCTAAGGAGGGGGCACATAACTCAGATGTTATTATTCTCAAGATTCAGATTAAAAAGGAATGATTCATATGTATATGATTTCACTCTACGAAGTTGATGATGTTGTAATGATGAAGAGAGTAGGGCAGATAATACCATACATAATGTGATAGGACTTGTGATAACTAGGGACTAAGGTGCATCAACAAAGGGAAAGGGGGGTAATGGATCAAATAATAAAATCAAACAAGTACTAAATTCTACTAATTAAAACTAGTTCTAAGTGTGTGCAGTGTTAAAATGTGGTTGTAGTGTTTTCCTCCTATTAAGTGAAAGTTACTAACATGAGAAAGGGCAGTGTAACCGCCTATAAGTGAAAGTGTATAAGAAAGGGTTACCGATAGAATGAGTACCACACTGTATTAGTTACTATACATTCGGATAATTGAAACTTGTGATTACTTATTCTTGATGTGCACAATTTGTGTAATTTTAAAGATGACTACCATTATAAGTGACAGACAAATTAAAAGAAGAGAAAACAAACATATGAATTTATATGGAAAGTATACTTAATGAATCAAGTACAACTAGCAATTGGAGAAAAAATGTGAAAGTCAAATCCAAGTTTGTACCTAAAAAAAATATCTATTCACAACTTGACACCTTTAATGAAGTATCCTGTCATGAAATTGCCAAACTAAATATTATTCAGTCCACCCCCAATCTTACATCCCAGGAGAAACAAGCATTAAAAGAAATTGAACAATGGGAAGATGTTATAACAAGAGAGGGGGACAAAGGAGGGAATATTGTGATCTGGCCTAATATTATGTATACCAAAGAGGTGGATAAACAACTCAAAAACAGACAGTATTATCATAAACTATGCCAAAATCCCAGTGAATATCTTAAGGAATATAATACAATTCTAAAAGAAGCACACAGTCAGCGGATTATTAAATCAGATAAATTAAAATTTCTGACTACAAACAATCCTAAAGTTGCCACTTTTTATATTATTCCAAAAGTTCACAAAAATATTGCTACACCACCAGGCAGGCCCATTGTGTCAGGGAATTACTGCCTTACTGAATGGGCCAGCCAATATATCAACCTATGCCTCAGAGAATTTGTCGTAACACTCCCCTCCTTTGTTAAAGACACCATGGAGGTACTCCTTAAATTGGAAAATATTACAGTCAATAAAACCACATGGTTAGTAACAGCAGACGTGGAGTCTCTCTATACCTCCATCCAGCATAGTTTAGGCTTAAAAGCAGTTCAATTTCTCTTAGAAGAAGGATTTTAGGAAAACCCTATTCATGACAACTTCATATTGCAACTGCTTGTATTCATTCTTTCACACAATTTCTTCACATTTGCCAATCAATTTTTTCTCCAAACCCAAGGTACGGCAAAGGGCACGGCTTGTGCCCCTACATATGCTAACCTTTTCCTTGGGTGGTGGGAAATAAAGGTGATCTTTTCTGATACAAATACTAGTGAAACAGATCAAATACCAATGTGGATTAGATACATTGATTATTTTCTCTTTTTATGGGAAGGCACAAAGGAAGATTTAGAGTATTTTTTCAACAAATTAAATGACAATAACCTTAATATCAAGTTAACATATACCTACAGCCAAACTCAAATAGTATTCTTGGACTTGAAAATATTAAAAGATCAAGATGGTAAAATCTCAACTGATCTCTATAGAAAGCAGTCAGCTACAAATAGTCTATTACATCAAAATAGCTCTCAAGCTCCCGGAACAATGAAATCCCTTCCTACAGGGAATTCCTAAGAATCCTTAGAAATTGCAGTACTCAAGAATAATTTGTTCAACAAACTAAAGATATGGAAATGAGAATACTAGAAAGAGGTTACAGTAGGCAAAGCATAAAAAAAGCTAAATCAAGAGCTATGAATACAAATAGAGAATTGTTACTCAAGAAAAAGGAGAAAAAAACACTAAAACCAGGCTAATTCTAATATATAGCCCTCAAATATATCATATTTTTTAAATTTTAAATAAACATTGGAATATTCTCCTGACAGATCCGGACCTAAAGCCAGTAGGTACTAAAGTAGAAGTAGGTTACCGACGCACTAAGAACATCAAAGATAGAGTGTCAAGATAGAGTGTCAAGTAGTCACTTTTATCTTCCTAAAACTCAAACTGTATTCAATCCAGGGTTCTTCCCATGTGGGACATGTTCTATGTACCCACATATAATAAAGACGACTATAATCTGCGATCGATTCAACAAAAAACACAAACTTCAAAAATATATTAGCTGCTCTACTAAAGGAGTAATTTTTGTCCTTAAGTGCAAATGCCCCAAAACCTACATGGGTATGTCGAGTAGAAAGTTGCGGGTGAGATTACAAGAGCATGCAAGAAATATAAAAAATGCAGCTAAAGACAAAGAAAAAGGCAAAAACATTACCTCTGTGGCCTCCCATTTCTTACAATACCACCGATCCAATCCTACTAATCTCCAATGTATGGGAGTAGAGAAAATAAGCCTAGGCATCAGAGGTGGCAATCTAGAAAAAGCCTTACTCCAAGCAGAATGCAAGTGGATTTATCTACTTGATTCTGTACACCCCAGAGGAATGAATGAACAAAATAATTATTTTGTTTCTTATAATTTACTCACCAGATAGACTCTATGATTAGTATAGGTCACTAATACATTCATATGTTTGTTTTCTCTTTTTTTAATTTGTCTGTCACTTATAATGGTAGTAATCTTTAAAAGTACACAAATTGTGCACATCAAGAATAAGTAATAACAACTTTCCATTATCCGGATGTATAGTAGCTAATACAGTGTGTTACTCATTCTATCGGTAACCCTTTTTTATTCACTTTCACTTATAAGCGGTTACACTGCCCTTTCTCATATACATATGAATCATTCCTTTTTAATCTGAATCTAGAAAATAATAACATCTGAGTTATGTGCCCCCTCCTTAGGAAATCATACTGCAAGCACTATACTAAGCAACGATTCCTAAATATGGCATTCAAGAACCTTAGATTGCTACATTCAATCCTAGTTGATTTTTATCTTTAAGCTAGATCCTGTATTTGCCATAAGCTTTATTCATTTCCTCATTCTTCTACTAATAGTAAAATATAGATTTGATCACCAATTATAGTGCTCATAATAGGATCATCAATATACATACACAGCTCCTAAGCACATCCAATCAAACCACACGATCTATGTGACGTATATGAACACACCTTGCAAGTGTGGCCAATCGTATCACGCAATTTGCATGACGTCAGTACTGTTCTAATCTATAAAAGGCAGACAAGAAGGCGGCGGCTCCACCTTTGATAAAGCTGTCTTAGCGAAACATATTAGGGGAGTGCGAATCTAGCGATTCTCTGTTTTTTAATTAGCATATCTCCATGTACTTCTAAGCAATTTACTACCTGGTATAGTGCCTTATACAGATCACGTCGGTGGTATAGCTACACTAAATATAACTACATAATATATTGTTACAATGGTCTCTAGGTAAACTGCAGACAGTGTCTGTTCTATAGCGTAACCGCTCCTAATTAATCAGCTGTACTCAATAGTATCAACTTTTACTGCTTCCGTATAACGGGCAATGAGGCACTCAACTGCTTAATCATTTATTAACTTACACTTTAAAAGCAGCATTGCTGTAACTTACGTATCAGCATTTAAGTCATAGCAGGATTTTAGCACCTCATAGTACACTACAATACCTGTATACCTATTATACGTATTGTCCAATTTAGCAGCGGGCAGTGTCCTTGACACTAGCAAAACTGCTTAACATTTTAGCACTTAATACCGTATGTTTTCACACTGCACACGGACAATCACAGAATAGGTACCAAGTGAGTACCTTAGCTATATAGCAAAGCCGATAAAAAACTAACTATTTCACTCAGCAGTCAGAGGGACACGCAGCTGATGTACCAATCAGGGAATAGCTAATAGTAGCATATATATCAGTATATCTAGAGTACATAACCTTGGTTCAGCAGCGGGCAGTGTCTCAGACACTTGTGTAACCACTTAATATTACAACATTCTATATCTTATATTTCAACTACTTATATTGCCAGTTGTTCAATACCACAGTGGGCATTTTTTATTCTAATAGCTCACATTATTACCCTTATCACATGCATACAATACTACTTAGGTAACTATTTCCCATTCATCATTTGACATTTTCAAGGGTAAGGGTAAAGGAACAAGTGAGCAATAGCATTGATAATAGTAATCCTATTAGATATCAGCACTGCCCCTATTATATAACACTTCCTAACTGGCAATTTATATATGCCTAGTATAGAACTCCTCCTTGGTTGCTCCTTTTAGAGACTCATGGTATCCACCCATAATGATAGTATACCGCTAAATATTACTCATTAGACCTACTAATGATTCATCTTCACGATAAATTGAATGTCAATATTTGCATTAATGGTCACCCATATCCATTATTTTGCATCAGTACATGGTAGATTTGTGTTTTTATATGGGTTTTCTAATCTTTTTTAACTAATATTACAATAAAAGATCATTTTTAAGCTGCGTCCTTCTTGGTCCTCCTTCCAGCAATACATGCAAAAATATCGGAATCTGTAAATTACGAGTAGCTGAGTGCTATTATGTACACCCTTTTTGTAATGTTAGCCTTACATTACTAATTCCCAGTAAAATATAGTCCAACCTTGAATAGTTCTTTTGTGGGTTAGAAAAAAAAAGGTGTAATTGCTTTTTTGCGGATGAATAAACCTCCAAGTGTCGTGGAGAGTTAGCAGCTTCAAACTATTCCATATGGAAATAAGGGCATTTTGGGACAATCTAGAATGTGAACTAGAGCAGTCCATAGTTGGATGTAGTGAGACATTTAGATCTCCTGCTACCAGAGGAGGGCCTTTGATTAATGGGAGAATAATATTAGTTATGTGTTGGAAAAATACCTCTTGATTTCTGTTTGGAGCATATAAATTGACAATTGTTATCGGTTTTCCAAAAAAGAAGCTCTGATTTGCTTAGGTATCTTCCTTCTTTGTCTTTATCTAAATGTATTAGTGAGAAGGGAATTTATTTGTTAATTAAAATACTGACTCCATTTGTTTTATTTTTTGGGTTTGTACTATGGTTGTGTTGAGTATAGATGAAAAATATTTAGGTATGTTATGGGATTTAAAGTGGGTCTCTTGTAAGAGAACTATATCTCCTCCTCTCTGTTTAATATCCTGTAATGCCAATCTCCTTTCATTTGGGCAATTTAGTCCCTTCACATTTTGGGAGATCATGGTAAGATTGTGTTGTTTCTTAGTCTCCATTAGTGTGGTATATAAAAGTTAATGGGATAAGTCTTAAATCTAGTAGATTGTAGAGTAAATGTGTATCGAGTGAAGACCTTCTAAAAGACAAAACATAGAAAATGAAATAAAAATAAATACTAAAACAATTGAAATGTAACATATAAACAGTAAAAGAAAACAAATTGAGGATACTCATGATCCTCACCATGTAAGTGCTCTTTTAAATTGTAGCTAAGGTAGGTATACATTTTATAAGATGTTGCTACAAACAAGATAACATTTTAAACTACTGACCAATCTGCATCAATCTGACATTATCTAAAGAATATTAGAGGCCTATATGATGACCTACATACAGGTCCAGCCTGTGGCTATGCAAAAGGCTAGACTTATCTCTCTCAAGATCATAATAGAAGAGACATATATAATAGGCATAAAGGTTTAAAAAGATATGTGTCTCTGTTTATCAGGTAATTTTTGCAGATGATTTGGATTTTTCTGATTGTTTTCTCAGTTTTTTATTCTGAGATTTCTGCCATTCAGATCTTTGAGGGAGTGGTGGAAGTTCCTCAGGATTCTGTGTACTGTCTTGATCCTGTCGGATGTCTTCTGGAGACTTGCAAATTATCCTTCTGCCTTTCCATGTTATAAGCAGATGAAAGGGGAATCCCCATTTGTATGGGATATTCTGTCTTCTCAAGATAGAAGATAAGAAGGAGAATTCCTTCCTCTTCTTCAAAGTTCTGATGGATAGGTCTGTGTACATCTGAAGAGCCACATTGTTGTAGGTAATGGACTTCTTGTCTGGCTATTTTCTTTTTCTTCTTTTTCTGTGAAGTTGGTGATTTTTGCTATTACGTCTCTTGGAGGTTGAGTCTCTAATGGTTTAGGGCATAAGGCCCTGTGTACTCTGTTTATTTGTATATGTTCTCTATGGTCTTCTTTAAGAAACTGAAACAGACCTTACAAGTACGGATCCAATTCATATGCTTCAATTGATTCAGGTATGCCCCTGAACCTTATATTGTGTCTTCTGCTCCTGTTTTCCACATCATCAAGCTTATTTTCAAGCTTATTTTCTAAGTCTTGAATTGTGTTATCTTGTTTTTGAATACAAGAATATACTGCTGACATAGCTGTAGAGTTGATATCCTGTTCATTTTCTATCTTTTCGATTCTGCTGCCTAGGTCTGAGATGTCTTTTTTAATATCTGATATTTCTTCTCAAATGCAATGCGTGACTTGCATAATTAGTGATGATAAGTCCTTTTTGAGGGAAAAGAGTTCAACAGAGCTTTGGGTATTGTTATTGCTTCCGTAGCTGAATCATCTTCTGATTCTGATGATGGTGTTAACTCCCTTAATTTTGCGCCGCTTTGCTTTGTGCTGATTTGGGATGAAGATTCTATAGCTTCGAAGTAGCTGTTAACTGAAGGAGTCAAAATAGGTGTCTCCTTTGATATGCTTTCTTTTCTAGGTAGCTTTTTGGGAGACATTGCAATTGAAGCGTTCAACTATTTGCAGCTTCTATATTATCAGTATTAGGTGTTGTTATTAAGTGCAGCCTGAGCCTTATATTTGCAGAATATAAGAGGTGCTGAATCAGGAAAAAAAAGATCCTTGGTTGGAACAAAGAGTTCACTGCTATAATGGATCAGATGTGTAGTTCTAATTATCAAGCAGAGTTTAAATGAACACTCTCCTTTTATCTTTGGATGCCTATATTCTAATGCCTTTAATGCTTGTAATTCATGTCTAGGGTGGCCTTATCATTTTTCTAGCATGTATAATAGGCCCATGTTATGTTATAATCATTTGTGAACCGTTTACTAGCAACTATTGCTAGAGTTTATTTGACCAGTTATATATCCGCTGTGGGATGCAGTGCTGTGTTCTTTAAACTATCAATAGTAACGGCATTAATCTTCAGGGGTCACAGGTAGGCCCAGATTGCGTTATGGCTTATTCGTATTTATGAGGCCTAAGTATTGGTTGTGTAAGCAGGATATTGCTTTACCTGTGTCCCCCTCTGGATGTTTGCTCTGGTAACTGTTATCCAGTATTCTGATATAAGGCCTTGGTATGAGCAGGCACCTTGTTATGTGATGTGTAGTCATGCCCAATTGCGGCCTGATGGAGATGTAATTCACATACAGTTCTGTTGATTCTGGAATGTCTCTGGACTATGCTCAGGCTGTTCCCTCGATTGTCGGTGACAGCTGCATGGCTACAGTTTTGCTTGAGTCGGGTATTAATCCACTTTACATTGCGAAGGAGCGGGAGCTCACTTACAGTGCAGCCGCTTCATTGAGTGCTGGCTCCGCCCCTTGTTTTTTTTATCAAAACATTTTAAAAAAAAAATAGTAATTTATTTTGTAAAAAAAAAAAGGTTCTTAGAAATGAGGATAATGCATTTTATTCTTCTCTAATAATAATAAATTAATAATATTAGGAATATAAATAATGTGGGGCAGCATTATAAAAAAAGAACAGCAGAAGAATATATAATATCAATCCCTTAAAGTCCCTTACTATAAAATGTTGGTATTCCATTTCTATAAAGCAGTAAAGGCCCACTGCCCTTGGTGCTTTCCACTTGTCTCCAAAAATATTCTTTAGATAATTGCTTAGGTAAAGTCTTGAGCCAACCCTCTATAGAAACCTCAGCTTACAGTGTTTCCACTTGAGCAGGGGATTCTAGGTAATAATATGCAAATAAGCTTCACAATGTCCACCTTTTTGCTTCCTCTCTCAGATTTAAACATGGATTCCCTTAATGCCAGTGCAGTTCTACTTTTGTTAGCTTTAATGCATAGAAGAGATAGATAAAGCAAGATAAATCACATATGGACAGGTGTTTCTGTCTCTTTAGATCTCATCAGCACATGATAGATTTTCATTCTATTCTAATATGAGAAAAAACAAATATATTTAGTATTTACTTAATTATTATAAATATGCGCTCAAATATTATGACAACAGTGAAGAGCTTTATTGTAGTATACAGCAATATTTTGGTGCTACTGCCCCTTTATCAGGCTAACACACATGAAAATAAACAAACGTTAAACCCATAAAACAGGAACCAAGCAGGAGCAAAGCAGGGTGTGTGGCTATAGATTCCTGTCACTGTTAACCCTTTACTTCCTTTTTGCACCTAGTAGGTACCCTGAATAAAAACAATCCCTAGAAGACAGTAATTCAAAAACAAGGGGGAAAACAAACCTAGTGCATTAATTTGTCAATCTTAGTACTATAAAAAGAGGTTCTGTTGAATCAAACAAAGGGAAGCTAATTAAAATCTTTACTCATTTTGGCTACATAGTATAACCTTTCCATATCCATTTTGCCTCTCTATATAGTAAGTATTTCAATGTATCTCCACCCCTAGGCTTTTTATATGCCTGGTCTAGCACAATAAAACTTAATTGGTTAGCCTGGTGTCCTTTTCTAAAAAATGTGCTGGTACTGGAAAATATGGCATTTCAGGATTTCTAATTGTGGATTTGTGTTCTGGTTCATTTCCCCAATATATAAAAGACCACATGGACATTTCAGAGCATAAAACACATATGTTGAATTACAAGTATAGTAACAAAGAATGTTAAATTTTTTACCTGTAAATGGATGGGAGATTTCTCCTCCCTTGATAACACTGTTGCATTGTGCACAGCCAAAAATTAGAAAGTCCTATGTCTGGGATTGCCAAAAAACACAGTGTCATCTACTTTTGCAGGACTTTTATAGGCATGAAACAATTGACTGCCATTAGTATTACCCTTTCAGTATGATGGGTCATGCATCCTGCAAAATGTACCAATTTCTTTAAATGATACCAAATATTCGGTTGTTCAAGGTATTGTACGCCCTGACAAAAGATAATCTATTAGCCTAATTCCCCTTAGTTTGTTCAACTGCATGCATACTATTTCTTATTGCCTGTAGTTCTTTCTGTTCGTATCCCCTCCTAACAAATCTGTCCTCCATTCAGATGCACAGTTATGCTGAACAGTTTAGTAAAATACATAGAATTACCAGTAGCTGCTTGCATACAACAGTTTAAAGTTGAAAGTAATGGCAAGTAATGAAATAAAGGTAGGATTATAGTTATTGAAGACAGGGTAGTACTAGTCATAGACATATGTGAGCATTATGTTGCTAACAGTAGGGAACAGTGTAGATACATTTGTGCCGAGCTTGCGTTATTATTTTTTCTGTTTGATAGTCATTAGTATGGTTGCTGAAAAAAAAAACAACACAATCTAAAAACTTTTGTATTTCTTTTGTGCTTGCCAGTCTATGGTTACAGAAGGCTGTTTTGGCTTCTGTTACAGCCTAAGGAGCTCATATATTTTATTTGTAAAAAGGAACTATAATCTTTATTTTGGGGGGCAATTCAGGGACATTTTTTAAATTAACCAGAGGTCTGGGTTTCATGTGCTTTTAACATGTTTACACATCTGCTGCAGTGCAATTATAAAAAGGAAAATTCTAATGATAACATTTAATTTGAGTACAAATTTGATTTGAACAATATTTAGAGATTTTTATTAAACCACTCCTGCACTCATTTTTTTTTGTTCTTGAGTGATTAAAATCCTGGTAAAATAAATAAATAACTCAGCACCTTGCATTTTTATAAGCAACTATGTTCTATAAGTAAAATAATTTTCCATGTATTATAATAAAGTGGTGATATAAACCACTGTGATAAGTATTAATAAAGTCACTATATATATATATATATATATATATATATATATATATATATCCTCCAATATGTGATGATGTGATGAATATTTCTTATTAAAATGGTAATTAATCTAGTACATACGTCAATGAGAGAAACTCAGAGTTTTACAAGCCAAGAATAACACTACATTCACATATCCTTACAAGCCAAAAACAACATTAAATACCCAAGATCCTTAAAAAATCCATAATAAAGGAGAAATGTGTAGTTTATTTACTGACATCATTGGATGGGTTGTGTTCAAAGTATCAAGATACAGTATATATGTTCTGTATAATTGAATAGTTGGATAGATGATTTGAACATTTTTCATTGTTTTTATTCTATACTGCCTCTTTGCAAATGCATTAACCCAATTCTTAGATCCTCAAACGCAACAAGCCTATAAAAAACTAGCACCCAATGGTTCATCCTATTTGATCCTCCCACTGCTCCATCAAACATTAAAAGCCCAATCACATGGATCCCCACTGCAGCCCTTCACACTAAAGAGACTTACCAACACCTAACGGATGCCCTTCTGGCCAATTAAACTATCAGTACCACAAACATCAATCGCTATGAACCCTACACCATTTCTTCCTTCAGTGCATTAATTTAATACTGAGACCCCCAAATATAATAAACCTATATAACAACCCCCTAGAACCAAAGGTACTATATGATATGATCCCCTTAGTGCAGTTACAGTTACATACAGAGGTGTTTAGAAACATAAAGTTGCTTGTTTATTTATTTTTTTGGTAATGGGAGATCCAGAATGTATATGGCTAATTACAAAGGTGTAAGGAAAGCTAAGATTTATTGTTGTGAGCGTCCAACCGAGTTAGGTTAATTGCATTGAGAGGTTATTGTTAGTATCACAGGAGCAGTGGGTATAATGTGAGATCAGAGGTTCACATAATACATAAAAATAATAGTGATAAAATATATGATGCAAGCAAACATGGAGAAGCCATACAAAAGTACTGTTACTACTATAATATAGCCCTTTATAGCAAAATATATGAAAGCAAACCCTCAGTGTCCCCTGAGGAAGTGTGATGTCAGGTCCCCTGAAATGCTGAGTCCGTTTGTAGTCTAATGGATTACTACTTGCTTGGACTATTATCTGCTATAATGTTTTTCGAGTAAGAACCATTGGATTGGCATTTAAACAAAGAGGCCTATTTAACAAAGGTCTTGCGGACCTGATCCGACAGTGCTGATCAGGTCCGCAAGGCGCAAGACATCGCTGAATGCAGAGAGCAATACGCTCTCTGTATTCAGCATTGCACCAGCAGCTCACAAGAGCTGCGGGTGCAACACCGCCCCCTGCAGACTTGCGACCAATCAGCCGCCAGCAGGGAGGTGTCAATCAACCCGATCGTACTCAATCTGGTTGAATTGTGGCGATTCCTGTCCGCCTGCTCAGAGCAGGCGGAAAGGGTTATGGAGCAGCGGTCTTTGTGACTGCTGCTTCATAACTGCTGTTTCTGGCGAGTCTGAAGACTCGCCAGAAACACGGGGCCTCAAGCTCCATTCGGAGCTTTTACAAATAAAAATGCCAAGAGAACGAAGAAAAAAATGATAATAGATGTAAATTAGAAAGTTGCTTAAAATTTCATGCCCTATCTGAAACATGAAAGACCAAAATTTGGTTTAATATCCCTTTAAAACAAATGAACATATTGCCTATTGCAATTGTTTTTCAACACTACTTGCCTTATTTAGAGCCAGTCAGTGCTTGATTCTGCAAACAACTAGGCTAGTCATGTTCCATATGTAAGTAGAAATGTAAAATTGTTTTGCAAGAGTTGTCTGCTAAAGCCAATTAGGGAAGATCTGAATCAGAAAAAGTCTTTAGAAGTCAACAGGGTACATTTTTAGCTTTTTTAAATGAGAAAATCTACAATTTTCACAGCATAATTACACAAAAAGGGGTCAAAATAATTAATTAAAGTACATAGTAAAAGTTATTACAAATAACTAAACATATCAAATGAAAATCTGAATGGTTGTACTGTCCCTTTAAGATCCATATGATCAGACGCTGGTGAGAAGCTAATGCTTTATTATCTCTCCTATTGCTATTCTTTCTTTAAATTGTATTATAATCTATTGGGAAAAGTCTGCATAAATTGCAAACTCATAAGTAGTTTTTTTATTTTTTTTTTTCATTGTTACAACCAATGTCACTGCATACAGTTTGCTCTATAAAACTGTTACATACTCTGTCAGCACCTTATGAAAAAGATAATAAGAGAAACTGTATAAAACCAGTCTATTTCCTGACCTTCATGCTGTTCTCAGCAGACATTTATTGGTAAGAATCCGCTAATTCAACAGACAGAAACGTTCCTCTGGATGGGGTCATTCAAAGTGACAGAAGCTCTATTCTCATGCAACTGCTATTCGCCATGACATGATAGGAATTTTATAAGATGACAGCTAAGGATGATACTGCCTGACTCATCCCTTAATAACAGAAGGTAGATTGCTCCATTCTGACACTAATGACACCACCTTTTTTTCCAAAAGTCACATAAACAGAAGAGCTCTTTTATATATCTGAGGTTGAAATGTCATATTAGTTATGACAGCAAGACTAAAACACATACTAATTCCCCTTTTTGTTAAGGTAGATATGACGCCTGGCAGCTCTTGGGCACAAGAAGAAAAATATATTTTTTAGAAACTATAATGAGGCACAAAAAAGAATACATTTTACTAATGAAAAACGTTTTCTGAGTCAATTGTGCAGACAAATTTAGATCATTTGCTTTTATATGAAGATTGTGCTTGTGAAACACTCCCTATTGAGGCCAAAACAAACATTTATCTTGCCTAGGTTTCATTCAAAGTGCTGTATATCAAATAGCTGAAATATGTAAAATCTGATATAAACCTAAATATTATTTTTGACATCTTTAGCGTGCATGGGAAAAGCATTTTTTTTTACGCCAACACAACAGATGTTTAATGTTCCTTTAAAGAAGTATTGTAATGGTTATTGCAGAGACAACAGGAACTATTCAGATAGGTATTTGATTAATATCACCTAAAAAAGTTATATATCACAGGAGTGACAATTTAAAACACAGATCAGAGAGTAAGGGAGCCATAAAATCTTAAAGGGGCTGGGGGTTGAGGGGTCTGGTATTATAGGTGCATGGAGTAGTCTTAAAGGAGCAGAAAGTCTGGTAGTTTTTGAGGGGGTTGGCAGGTGATAGTCTTATAGTGGTGGGATGTAGATAGTCATAAAGGGACAGGGCTTAAATTATGAAAGTTGTTGGGTGTTCTTAATGTACAAGATAGATAGGCTTAAAGGGGCAGTTGGTAGAGGTAGATAGTCCTAAAAAGGCAAGATGGTAATGTAGTATCAAAAGGGCATGGGTAGAGTCAGGTGATAGATAGTGTTAAAAGGGTAGTGTGGAGATAGTCCTAAAGTGACAGAAATTATTAAAGGATCAGAAGTTAGAAAAGTAAGGCAGTCTTAAATGGGCAGGGGTAGGGCGTAGATAGTCTTAAAGGATCAGGGTATCAATAGGTGGGTAGTCTTAAAGGGACAGGGGTAAATAATCTTAAATGGTTGGGGCTTATGGGGTAAAGATGGCAGTAGAGTGATACCCTTAAAGGGGCAGAGGTCCAGGTAGTCAGTCTTTCACAGGCAGGTAGGGTGCAGTTCAATATCCCCCTCCCCCCCCTTTTTTTTAGCAGTGTGCAATCATTTTGGCCTGTGCAGTTTTTGGAAGAGTGACTAAAATGCGTGCACACTTTAAAATGAAGTGTTGTCAATCCTGAAAATTTTGCAACGGTAATAAACAACTGTCATGAAAGAGTCACACAAGCAATGATAGTGTAGTATGTTCTCTATTTAAATGAGGCAGGAATAACACACATAAACAGAACCACACACACTCACTCACACATACTCTCACACACATTCTCACTTAACCCATTTGTGACAGATTTACTGTGAAAGCTTGTGTTTTAGTGTGTAATATTAGAGGCACAAAAAACAGTGGTCCCCCCTCTTCCCACCATGGCTTCCTGATAGCAGCAAGTTAATTTCTGATTCTGACCCACTTCTGTCTGTGATGTCAACAAAATTTCGCCAAGTGCACCTTCTAATTGTTTGTCGTAAAATGGGAAATATGTTACAAGGGTTGCTTTATTTGACCAGCCATTTCCCCCATAAGTCTCCCGATAGCATTTTCAAGTTACACCTATACCACACTGCACCAGAATAATTTGTTAGTTCCTTGCCCAGCCTATGTTCCACCAAATAATACCCGCGCACAGTAAATGCATTCACTGAGTGCTTCATTCCTCTCTGAGATAATATAAGGATCTTCCACTTCAAATGTTAGAAACTTGCTTAGTCTAAGACCTCTGGGGATCCTGTTTAATTACACATAGTGCTCAAAGACCTCTATATCCCAGGTCAAATGTAAATCCATTATTAGTCATTTTTCTAATGCTTCGAATTGTGATCCCATACCTGGAATGAACCCTTTATCTTTATCACCAGAGAAGACACGTTTAAAAAGTTTTTTCCTAGCTTCAGCCTCATACAGTGAGCTAGAGAGAACTGTATTGTTAAACTCTATGCCTGTATATTTGAAATAATCCACTGAGTAAAAAATATCCGCCTAAGTATAAACTGGTTAATATACAATTGTCATTTAATGTTGTGGTTTAAACCAAAACAGCAAAAAGTCTCTTTATTTTCCGTAGTGTTACCTCTTTTTTGGAAATCTCAAACATAATGTAAGAACTGAAATCTCTCTCTTATGTCCCTCAATACCACATCGATACTGGACTTATAAACAATAACAATCACTGAAGACTCTTCATGCTGCAACTGTTAAACCAGGCCAAATGGTTCAATAAATTCACCACAAATAATTAATTAGCCGCTACCAGTTTGCGGCACCACTATCAGAGTGTGAGGCAACCGATGATGCCATCATTTGTCCTTCGTTCCGTTAATACAGGCAGTGTGCTAGCCAAAATAAGCAGAGAACCAACTGCTTTCCAATGAAATAAATGTGAAAAAGAAAGGGCTGCACCTCAGTGGAAGAATAAAAAAAAACTCTTTATTGTGTTCAAGAATAAACATAATACAGGCATGGGGCACTAAGACACGTTGATACAGAGAATGAAGAACTAGTGGTATGCCTTAAGAGCATTAAGAAGGATCCCTTTAGAAGAAAAAGGAGTTCAAAGGGAAAAAAGAAAAAAGAAAATTGTGTACAAAGAAGCAGAATACAGAACGTGAGTGTTCGAAGTATGTCTTGAGCGCTGACCAAATGAACCTGTTAAGTAAAGAATTGGGCTATGCTCCTTCGAGGATTTTTTCTCCATTTAACACCTTCTTAGATTTGTTAGAAAGTTGGCGCTCAATAGATACTTTGCATTGCAATCTAATACAGTAATGAATGTCAATGAGAGTGCACAAGTAAATGTGTCAGTGAATTATGAGGAGGTTTCCTTTCAAGATGCTTGTACTTTAAATTTACTTGTTGAATTAAATGATGAGTGTAACAGTGTGGTTAAGGACATGGAACCCAAAGCTCCTGAAGCAAATCAGTTCAGACTTTTACCCCATACAATTTAGAGGTCCAACATTAAATCTCTTTCAGAAAAGTGTAGAAAGGGAGATGTCAGATCTAGTAGTGAAAAATGGTTAGAAACCATATAGTAATCTGACAAAATCTGAAAATATAGCAATGAATATATTACAAAATAATGATGACATAGTCATCAATAATTCAGATAAGGGAGGAAACAGTGATTTTGAATAAGGATGATCATTTTGCAGAGGCCCATCTTCAATTAAGTGATGTGTCCATGTACAGACGGCTAACTAGTAATCCTACTGGAACATTTAGGAAGGAACTGTTAACACTTCTTGATGACGGTATATAGCTACATCATTTAATACCTGAACATCCTGTGGTGCCTTTGTTCCATTACCTCCCCTAAATTCACAAGGACCCTATAAAGCCACCAGATAGGCATATTGTTTCAGGCATAGGTTCCCTTGTGGAACCTGTGTCTGAATGGATGGATACCATTTTGCAGCCTTTAGTAAGAGGTCTTTTAGTTATCTGAGGGACTCTTCTCATATTTTGTAGAGTTTGGATCACGTTAAATGGCAGAAAAGCTGCAACTGGGTTGTAGCTGACATTGTATCTTTGTATACGTCAATTCCTCATACACAAGAGATACTAGCTATTCGATACTTTTTGAACAAATTAACTAGTTATACAGTGCTGGGGTAAAAATGATGTGCGTTTAGTTTTGGAATATCTACTGACACATAATTACTTCATATTTGACAATGTATACTTTTTGCATTGCTGCGGAACGGCAATGGGGGAAAAATATGCACCATCTTTTGCTAATTCATACATTGGATTTTGGGAACAATTTTGGGTAATTACAGTGATTTAAGTATTGACTTCTTGGATGTCACATTAGAAGGTCACGTTGGTATGAACAAGATAATTACTAGACCATACAGAAAACCTAGTGCAGGAAACATGCCATGCCAAGAGGTCAATTTGTTAGATTAAGGCGAAACACCATGGATGATAATATATATCTTGAACAATCGGAGGAACTAAAAAACAGGTTTATAGCGAGAGGATATAATCCCACTGACTTAGAAAAAATAAGAAATGAAGTAGGTTCTATGTATTTGAAGAAAGGTTTAAAGAAAAGTAGAGATGACTTTAAACAGAATAGTGTAGTGTTTACCACTGAATATTCTAATCAGTTTACAGATATTATAAAGATTCAAAAAAGAACTTGTTATTCCTTAATAATGACAGTATTCTTAAAGAAGTAGTGGTAAATTGCAACTGTGGGGCCTATTTATTATGTGTCTGTCCGACATGATCCGGTCAGCGGATCATGTCCGACAGACATCACTGAATGCAGAGAGCAATACGCTCTCCGCATTCAGCATTGCACCAGAAGTTCTTGTAAACTGATGGTACAATGCCACCCCCTGCAGATTCGCGGACGCTAGCAGGGGGTGTCAAGCCGATCGTATTCGATCGGGTTGAATTGCAGTGATGTCTGTCCGCCTCCTCAGAGTAGGTGGACAAGTTATGGAGCAGTGGTCTTTAGACCACTGCTTCATAACTGGTGTTTCTGGCGAGCCTGAATGCTTGCCGGAAACACGGGGCTTCAAGCTCCATACAGAGCTTGATAGATATGCCCCCATGTCTCTAAAACCTATAACTCTAGCATATAAACTTTCTCCAAGCTTAATAAAAAGCACCTCTTAGATAACATTTTCCCTATATACTACCTTTTTCTTTAAAGACTACCTGACCCACTAACCCTTTAAGAAAATATACTCTATAACCCTGCTCTTTATTACCACCTAATCCCATGCCCCTTTAAGTCAACCAGACCCTTAACCCTTTTGTCCCTTTAAGAATACCTGATCCTCAGCCCTTTTAAGAACATGTGCCCCCCAACCCATTTCTCTTTTAGACTGTCTCTCCTAATGCTTCCAAGATTATATTTTCTACCCATTTAAAACTATTCATCTACACCTTTTAAACCATCTCTCTACACCGTTAAGATAGTTTATTCCTAATAGACGATCTACTTCCTAACTCCTGTCCCTTAAAAATGATATACCCCAACTTCTTTAAGACTATGCCCATTTAAGACTACCTGACCCCCTAACCTAACCCCCTATAAAACTTCCTCTAACCCCTAATACCCCTCCTTTGAAATGGTCATTCCTTTGAATTGTAATTCCTTTGAAATATTTTTTATTTGCCACTCCTTACAAAATCAAAATGCACACAAGCATGCATACATTCATATTTTATTGCAAATAATATGTACGCCATGGCAATCCACAGGACTATTACTATTAAATTATCTCTTGGTGTTTGTTTTTTTTAATATATATATATATATGCACAAACTGTATATACACAAATATAATTTTCAGTAATGATGTCAATGATGATGTAATCAGTGATGTCATTGATGATGTCATGCAAAGCTCTTCAGGTGGGAATGGGAGCAGTTTAACTCATTGAGCCAAATGGATGTTGGTATTATGTCACACAGAACAATGCCCAGCGTACTGTGTAGTAACTACGTCCAACACTTTGGCTCAAGCTACGGCCCCAGCTGTCATCTTTTCAGGCATAGGAAACCCTTTTGTACAGATTTTTCTGGACAGCTTGCTAAAATATTGGACTGTTCAGTTGAATTATTGATACCTTGTAACCCTACAATTAAATAATGTGATGAACTGAGAAAATAAAGCTTCAATACTATAAATAATGTTTGAGATAACCTTTATCCTGCAATAGAGGCGGCTATTGAGTTGTTTTATGAAGAATGTGGTGAAAAATCACCAATGTAGGAAAAACAATCCTAAAGTGAGAATAATACTGTATATTGTATTCACAAATATCTGGAGATATGTTACTGCTTTCAGAAAACAGACATATCTGACAACCACATGACAAAACTCCACATGTCATTTCTTAGGCAGATGAAGTTACAAAAAAGAAGCTTTAGGGTTTAGGATTTATTACCACAGACTCTATACATGACAGAAAACTTTCTGGTCTCAGATATCCCATGGCCACAACTACCCAGCTACTTCCCTTTTCATCACCCTCCTTCACCCAGGGCAGAATGTTTCTGGGAGAAAATGCTTACTTTTGCCATTTGATTTAAGACCCAGCAGGTACCCTCTGTCATGACTCTTGGCACATTCACAATGGATAAGTTAGGATATGTGTACAAAGGTTACATGTACTGTATTAGTAAATAAACAGTACAATTGATCTATCTATTCATTATTGATTATTACATATTATAATTTTTATATAGACTTCCACAGTACTGATTAGTATATAAAGCTAATTGTAATACTCCTTTAACAGGGGTGGGACTACCATTGGTGCAGCAGGTGCAGTCGCACCAGGGCCCAAGAGCTAGAGGGGGCCCCTAAAAGCCAGTATATACATAATCATGTACAGAATCTTTACAATCCTAATTCAGGGGAGCCTTTTATTAGTGCAGGTTGTAGGTCCATTTATCTATCTTCAAAATCATTATACAAAGCAGAATGTATATTATTACTTTTACTTTCTACTGAGTTACCTTTGGGTGGCCCCAAAAAAATCTTGCACAGGGCTCTCTGTTGAGTAGGTCCGCTACTGTCCTTTAAGTAATGTAAAATATAGTACAGAGAGTCTATAAATGCAAAAATTAGTGACAATAAACACCGAATTTCTACTAGATATGTGCTTTTTGGTGTTAACAAATAAGTATTTGTCTGAATTTACACCAATTCCGTGATTTGCTTCAATAATGAATCTCCAAATAAAATAATGAGCAGAATGAAGAAAGAATTAACGAATACACGAAAAAATAAATTTGTTTATTCTTTGTTAAGCACCATACAAAGGGACAGGAAAATGAGAAAGGAGCTGATATTGTTTGGCTAACAATCTTCTTCATTTGCATTGATGTACAGAGGTCTGACCATTTATGTGTCCAATGTCCTTTGTCTCATCCTTCTATAGTATTACTAATCATCAATGTTAGGAACAGCCAGTCAAGTACTAAATGTGGATTTTAGTATCTATAAATCATTTGTTTTGTACAGTCACACACAGATAAAAGTTCAATAATAACGTTTTAAAAGCAATTAGTATTAAAAACAGTAGGAAACAAAAATTATGTAAAAATAAACAGAAACAGCACTGCTTGGCTGACTAGACTGATTAATCCACAATGTGTTTCAGGGTATTATATTTTCTTTGACAAAGTGCCACCCTGTAACATCCTTTTTTTGCCCAATTGTGCTTTCACAGAAGTATATCAGTCTGATTCCGCCTATACAGGTCAGTCCAACCCCGACATACCAGGCAATCTTCTTCTGTACAAGGAACATGGCAACCCGAGATGATCGTTTCGGCCTCCTTTGGGCCTCGTCAGTGAGATGCAGCCATATCCCTCTAGGCACATTACTCAGGGAGTCCACATCTGGTTTCTCCCATGACACTTAGGAAGACCCCAAGAATCATATTTTACATATTAACAACAAGTAGAAGTGCTCAACCAGGAATGAACAGCTCTGTAGCTTGTTCTTTGGCAAACTGTCACCCAGGAACAGCCTCTTTTGCCCAATTGTGCTTTCACAGAAGAGAACTTTCATGAAGTATATTAGTCTGATCCCGGCTTTACATGTCAGTCCAGCCCCAAAATACCAGGCAATCTTTCTCTGAACGTGGAGCATGGCAACCCCAGATGATCGTTTTGGCCATCTTTAGGCCTTGTCAGTGAGGTGCAGCCATATGCCTCTAGGCACATTTAAATTTATGTATATATATCTTTGCCTATTCAGTGCTGATGTGTATTTTGCGAATTGTAAATCTACTGTATATCTATCTGTCTGTCTGCCTGTCTGTCTGTATGTCTATACAGAATAAAAAGCATCTGCAGACATTAAGTCGACTTTAGTAAATGGCATCCTGAGTTATTCAAAACTGAACATTTTTTTTTCTTCCATCTTTTTAACAGTTTCCTGTTTTCATTAATTTATGAAGAGAGCAGAACATCACTAAAGTTTTAAGAAATAATAGCTTCAACTTCAAATCAGACTTTTAAGCTAGACTTTGTCTCTACGCTATAAATTCACATGAAATAACCTATTATTTTTTAATATATTCAAAGAGAATGTGGAAATGGAAATCTACTTCATAAACTCCGTCCACTTAAACTTCATATGCAATTCAAATTTGCAACTCAATAACAGCTTTTGAGGAAACATTATAGAAATATAGAAAAGCATACAATTATATTTCAGTATAAATTGTCACACATTACAAAAAATAAACCCATCCTTTGTTTGGCTGTTTTTCATTGATGTACATTTCAATTTGGATTAGAATGTTTCTTCAAAAAAGGACTGTGACTAGAAACTTTTCTACTTTTAAGTATTTGAGTGAGAGAAAAATCTGTTAAAATGTAAGTATTTTGCCTTCAAATATATATTATTTTTCACATACTAATTTATATTGTTTGAATTATTTATTTGCGTTTGAAGTGGTTTATAAAAAGATTTATTATTTACTCGCAAATTTTTTTTGCTCACAAGTTACAAGTCAATTTGTTTTGCTCACCCACTTTTTAGTTTATTTAGTTATGTATTTTTACATGTTTTTGTTATTCATAAACATCCTACGTAAATTATTTAAAGGACCTAAATTCTATATATTTGAAATACACAAAATGGCCTATTTATCAAGCTCCATAACCTGTCCATCTGCTCTGAGGCGGCGGACAGACATCGCGGAAAATCAACCCGACCCAATACGATTGGGTTGATTGACACCCCCTGCTAGCGGCCGATTGGCCATCAATCTCCAGGGGGCGGTATTGCACCAGCAGTTCACCAGAACTGCTGGTGCAATGATAAATACGTTATCGGCATTTATCGATGTGCGGCGGACATGATCCACAATATTGAATCATGTCCGCTCGCATCATGATAAATAGGCCCTAATAACTTAATTAGGGCCAGATTACAAGTTGAGCACACAAATGCAAGATGCATGCAACATGATAATTTCATGAGCACAAGCTATTCTACTTGGATTTTTCACTGGCATTACAAGTCCATGGATAATGTTTATTGTACATGCAAAAGCATAGTGTACGCTGCACTATTCATGATGCACAATTTCACTCACATAATAGATTTCTATGAGGGCCCACACTAAAAATCCTGTTGGATAATGTTCAAGCACAAAGCGCACATGTGCAAAACTTGTAACACGTGTGCAATGAGCACTTTACTACTGCATCCCATTGAAAATATAATGGGTAAGATTACAAGTCGCGCAGTTTGTATTTTACGCGCGCAATATGGTCCTTTCGAAATTATATTTCATTGCGCAGATTTTACAAGTCTTGAAAAATCGTGATTGCGCGTGCCTTTTAAGCAACAATCCTTTTCACGCTTGTAGAGCTGTAGTTAACAGTTTTCCGCAACAGAAAAGTTTCACAAAACACTTCCAAAGTACATTTACACTCATAAAAGCAGACAAAGGGATTTTACATTGACATACATACACATACATTGAGAAACATGGCTTCATATGTATAGAGATATGTTTAACTATGGAGATAAATGAAAATATTTCACATTACAATCTTATGCCCATTAAACAAAGAGATATTCACATATACAGTAGATCTTGAGATATCTAGACATATATATATATATATATATATATATAAATATGTATATATATATATATATATATATATATATATATATATACTGTATATATATATATATATATATATATATATATACACACAGTATATATATATATATATATATATATATATATATATATATATATATATATATTCATATACATATCTCACTATAGATATATTATTTAGAAACATATAGAACATATTCCATTAACAAAACATTTTTGCAATATGAAATATTCACATTTTCATGTACACATTTTTCGAGGAGAATACGTCATGGGTTTCACGTAACAGATTAGGGTTTTCGTTATTTTATTTTGTCTTCTCCATTGACTTCTATGGGGTAATACGTGAACATACACGCCATCTGGCTTTATGGATTACATGGGTTAACCCGCACACAAATTAAGTTATATGTAACTTGTAATACCTGCACAACCCAAAATATGCAAAAACCTTAATGCAATTGTGAAAAACAGATTTGCTGCGCGACTTGTAATCTTGCCCAATGTATTCTAATTAAATATTGGCTGCATTAAAAAGATGGCTTGGCTGAGCATGATATCAAACAACTTTTAATACCTGATCATGTGATTTTGTTTGAACAAGGATGAGTGTATTATAGTTATCATTTGTGCACCACTTGTAATATGACCCTTAGTCTTTTTTTAAAATAATGTTTAAATACCTTTGTTAAAGGGACACTGTACCCAAATTTTTTCTTTTGTAATTCAGAAAGAGCATGCACTTTTAAGCAACTTTCTAATTTACTCCTATTATCAATTTTTCTTTGTTCTCTTGCTATCATTATTTAAAAAAGAAGGCATCTAAGCTTTTTTTTGGTTTCAGTACTCTGGACAGCACTTTTTTATTGGTGGATGAATTTATCCACCAATCAGCAAGGACAACCCAGGTTGTTCACCAAAAATGGTCCGGCATCTAAACTTACATTCTTGCATTTCAAATTAAGATACCAAGAGAATGAAGAAAATTTGATAATAGGAGTAAATTAGAAAGTTGCTTAAAATTTCATGCTCTATCTGAATCACGAAAGAAAATTTTTGGATACAGTGTCCCTTTAAATAAACCCCAGTTTCTGTTATATTTAAAAATTGTAGTTGACATCAACAAAGCATTTTCAGTAGAATGCAAGAGGCATACCAATTAATATATTTATGGATTCTTTAAATGATTGTGTCTGGTTGAAAAAAGGTTGGATAAAATATACAGCCACAAGCCAGTGTATAAAATATTTAAGGACAATAACTTTTTCTTTTCTGCTCTTTTATAATCATATTTTAACCAGTTACAGGAGTATTGCGCTGCTGCTATGTTAAAGCAAGAGTATCTAAGATGTTTTGAGAAGACAACATTTTCATGTGATAATTGCATTGTGTATTACTTTGTTCCCTGTCATTACTACTAATAGAAAGCTATTACATTTCTGCTCTTTTCATTTTACAATTATTATCCCCTATTGTGTGAGGGCACAACCATTTTTATATCCCAATACACACTGGAAAAATAACTAGAATATAAAAAGTATTATTATTAAAAGTACTAATACATATGATGATAATAACAATGATGATAATAATAGTGAACATTGACTACTAACAATCTAAGGAACGACAAAAACAATGTTTAATTCTAGACATTATACATTAATGTTTTAAATTTTTTTTTTTTTTCAAATACAGACATCATATACAACATATATAAAAATATTATTATAACCAGCCGTAATAGCGATCTTTCACATTTTTTCCACATGAGAGATGAAAATTTAAACTAAATGCTTATTGCTGCCATTGTGAATATTGGTTGGACTTGTTAATAACCCTTAATAGTGAGTCGCAATTCATTTGAAATCACATAATTTCAGTGAAATGTTTCCTTAATTGTGAAGTTATTAAAGGGACAATCTACTCCATAATTGTTATTGCTTAAAAAGATAGATAATCCCTTTATTACAAATTCCCAGTTTTGCATAACCAACACGGTTAGTATACCTTTTAACTCTGTGATTACCTAGTATCTAAGCCACTGCAGACTGTCCCCTTATTTTAGTTCTTTTGACAGACTTGCATTTTAGCTAATCAGAGCTGATTCCTAGGTAACTCCACGTGCGTGAGAACAATGTTATCTATATGGCACATATGAACTACTGTGAAAAACAGTAAAAATGCATTCAGATAAAAGACAACCTTCAAGGGCTAAGAAGTTTAGCATTCACATAAGAATACCAACAGAAAAAAAGCAAAATTAATGATAAAAGTAAATTTGAAAGTTGTTTAAAATTACATGCCATATCTGAATCATGAAAGTTTATTTTTGATTAGACTGTCCCTTTAAGTGGGGCGCTCACTTAATCATCCACTCATTTATATACATATATACATTGAAACCCATTCCTGTCAAACACCTTGCTGTATACCCTATTCCTTTTAACCATTTTAAAGCCTTTTTATCAATATTAAAGTGATACATTTTTATTAAAAGGTGTAACTCTGTGTGTAATACTTTATTTTTATGTATTTTTATTGTGTTTCATGAAAAAAAAAAGTTTTTTTAACTGCTAGAGCGATGTCGGGCATGCTATCCCATCTCCTGTAACAGATTTACTTGCAATATCAGATTGCACACTAATGTTAGCACTGTACATCGATAATGATTTTCGCGGCACGTGCTATCATTAGCGCGCCACTTGTAATCTGGCCCATAGTTTTATGCAAGCAATAGTGAAATATTAATATGTTCTAACACATTAGAGAATTTTCTATTTACACTTTCATGTCCCTTCAAATGCATTAAAAATATATATATTCTCTGATTATCTGATACACATATAAAACATTTTTAATATCCCTTTAAGTTTTATAAATGCCACCCTTTGCTACTCATTATGCCCAAGGAGTCTATACATCAAGTAGTTAATGTTTGTTGAGTTTTTCCAATTTATACAACAAATTTACTTGGGAACCAAATCACACTTTTTTGTCCAGGCCAGCACATTAAAAAAGTAATGGGATCTGAAGTATAGCCAAGGGCACACTAGAGAAGATAGGTTAACTTCCTCATTGCAAAAAGGTCACACAGACACAGCAGAGGGTTTTACTGCAGAATGTGAAGCAAATGGATCAAATTCTAACTTTGGCAAACACAAACCAAAGTGCAGCTGAAATCTCTAATGTTAATAGGAAAAAAACACATTTCCAATACACTTTTTTTAAATAGAAGCACTTTATGGAAAGTTGTAACAATTACTGACAATCTTTTTTCTTTTTTTTTTTCTAACATAACACACAAACTGAAAGTATGTATAGAGTCGCTGCAGCTTTGAACTCAGCTTTTATATTAGGCTGCCTTGTGTCCTTTTTTCACTGGACAGTCCAGTATTTCACCTGTTGTTTAAAAAAATATCAGAATAAAAATGGACAGTTAAATTAAATGTCCAGTATTTTTAAAGGACCTCTATGCCTTGCTAATTTACAAATATAATAAGGCACCAGAAAAAAAAAGTGGCACTGTTCTCGGCCAGTGTCACTTTTTTCTGCCACTTGCAATATATGTCATACACTGAAGCTTCTGTGGTGCTTGTGAATACGTTGGAGTATAATCACTGCTCTGTGCTTTTTACTCTCAGCCAAGTGCCAGAGCCATAGCATGCAGTAGAAAATGTGGCCTGGGCAGACCTAGAGAAATCATGGAGTCCAGTACATTTGTAATACCCAGGTCTCTCTCACTCTCACAGGGAAATCTGGGTGCCTTTGATTGTTGAATCCAATAATTCAGTTATATATTATGAAAGAGAAGAGGAAGAATTGGTGGGTTCATTGAATCTGGGAGAGGGATGAGACAGAGTGGAGGACAAATTTGGAAATGGGATCTGAGAGGAGGATGAGAGAAAGAACAGTGTCTGAAAGGAAAGGTCTCAGAGATACTGGAATTATACTATATACCTTGCATCACTTACGTCCTACAAATAGTGTACTGAAACTAAAACCAATTTGTTGTGTGCTTTATTATATCTTATTTTATTTGTTTACTTTTGTTTCAACTTTATTTGCTTGTTTTCACTTCCCTTGTAAACAGTTTACACCGGATAATCTATTTATAGATAGAAAGAATTAGAGGAATTACTGTACAAGAAAGCAGCCTGGATAGGAAAAAGGGATTCTGGAAAGTCTTTTAATCTCATACTCTTTGTGCCTATCAATATTTATTTTGAAGTCCCATATAAAGATTCTTAAACTAACATAAAACTCACCTTTTCTCTGTTCTATCTAAAAGAGAAAGTTTCAGATTGTATCACAGTGCTTTGTTTTATATATGTTCCTGTGCTAAAAAAAAACAACTTTTCATGTGGGAGTTCTCTCTATTGGGTAAATTTATCATGGTGCGGACAGACATGATCCGCTATAGCGAATCATGTCTGCCACACATCGATAAATGCCGACAGCATACGCTGTCGGCATTTATCATTGCATTAGCAGTTCTTGTGAACTGCTGGTGCAATACCGCCCCCTGCAGATTCACGGCCAAAATATTTAAAAATGTATTTCTTTTATAAATGCTTTAGATTATTGAATTAAGCGAAGATTTTGAATATATAAATATTTAATACGTGTATTAGAGTAAATATTTTTATTCTGACAATGATCAATATTTTTATTTTAATAGTTAAAATTAGTAATTAATACACCAACAATATATCATTAATTGATTAGGCACTTTTAACCGTTACAACGATAGAAACTCTGCTGCTACACTCTCTGATCATTATGTATTCAATGAATGTATTCATTCATTGAATACTATGGGGCCTATCTATCAAGCTCCGTATGGAGCTTGAGGCCCTGTGTTTCTGGCAGGCTCGCCAGAAACACCAGTTATGAAGCAGCTGTTAAAGACCGCTGCTCCATAACCCTGTCCGCCTGCTGTGATGAGGCGGACAGGAATCGCCAGAATTCAACCTGATCGAGTATGATCGGGTTGATTGACACCCCCCCTGCTGGTGGCCGATTGGCCGCAAGTCTGCAGGGGGCAGCGTTGCACCAGCAGATCTTGTGAGCTGCAGGTGCAATGCTGAATACGGAGAGCGTATTGCTCTCCGCATTCAGCGATATCTGTCGGACCTGATCCGCACTGTCGGATCAGGTCCGACAGACATGATAAATAGGCACCTAAGTTCAATGACCAGAGAGCGGAGATTAGCGCATGCGCAGGTCCACTGTTTATCGGGAGCACGCTTGAGAGATACGTATAGAGTGGGTGGGACCGCTCTAGATGTCACATAGTGTAGAACAAGGAAGTAGAATCTGGGAGGAGTTGACACCGAAACGGTAGAAAATGTAAAACATATATATTGGCGAAATCATAGTTTATGTCTTTAAAATTACTACAATTACATACACTACATAAATGCTTAGCAGTATTCCTAAAAGCAGTAGTTTACATTCACTTTAAAAAGACAGTATACACTCATTTTCATATAACTGCATGTAATAGACACTAATATACAGAAGAATATGCACAGATACTAATATAAAAATCCAGTATAATTTTTTTAAAAACATACTTAGAAACTCCAAATTTAGCACTGTTGATGATGTTAGGTTGGGGCACCCACTGAGATGGGAAAAATACCAGACCAGACCCCCTCCCCTGGATATGAAAAGACTATTTACATAAACAGGAGAGAGCTGGATTCTGTATACATCGGTATAAATCTAAAATATTGGAGCTTTGTTAGCATTCAGAAAATCAGCACAATGTTATTTAAAAACAAACAAAACTATACATTTTTACAAAAAACAACCTGTATGGGCTATATAAATAGATCATCTACAGAACATTTATGCAAAGCAAAACAGAGTGTGAAATGTCCTTTTAAAGTGGTTAACACACATATGGAACTGCATATTGATATTTATAAAACTTGCTTGTTTTAATTGTTGAGCTATTCTTTGTTTCCCTCTTTTCAACTGTAATTATAATTTAATCCTTTGCTTTTAGTGCATTAAATCATTCATTCAGCCTTACACATCTTACTATTCTGTATTAAATACAGTACTCTATTTGAATATTGTCCCTTCATGCAATCAGTCCAGAATGTGTGCTGATGCTGTTAGGTTTGTCAATGATCTTGAACACTATAAAATCAACATTCCATTGACTAACTCCAGCTGGGAATTTGTTTGCTGTGATTGTTGCATTTTTACTGACAAACCCTTACATCTCCCATTTATTATATACATTGGGGCCGATTTATCAAGCTCTGTATAGCTAGCTGGAAACAGAAGTTATCGAGCAGGCTCCATAACTTATCCACCTGCTCTGAGGCCACGGACAGAAATCAATCCAATCGAATATGATCGGGTTGATTGACACCCCCTGCTAGCGGCCGATTGTCCGCGAGTCAGCAGGGGGCGGCATTGCACCAACAGTTCACAAGAACTGATTTTGCAATGATAAATGCCGACAGCGTATGCTGTCGGTATTTATCGATGTGCAGCGGACATGATACGCTACATCGTATCATGTCCGCTCGCACTATGATAAATATTCCCATTATCTGCATGTCATGGGAGCTGGAGACTAATGCATTAGGATAAATTACGGCAACAAAATACACAAGCAGAATTATCAATAGACGTAGTGTCATGCATTGATGTAGAATTTTTTCAACTGAGCCCAGGAATATTTGAAAAATGGATTCAAATTAATTCTGTTTTTTGCGATTGCATAAGCACACACTAATGATCATTCTTAATTAAAATTAGGATAAAATAAACAAGCATTACAAATTGGGATGCATATACTATAAACAAATGAAAACACACTCACACTGATCAGATACATCTAATACTATATATGACTGAGAGAAAAAGAGGTAAATGGAGGCTGAACGCATTTACATGTCACATGAATAAAACTGAATGAAATCAAAGCAACCAGCAAGGGAAAGTATGGAAGCAGTACTCATAGAATGGTATAGTAGCATTCATAGTGTATAGAAGGTCTGAAATAAGCATTGTTTTTAATAAAGTCAAAACTTTGTAATAAAACAATTTGCTGCATTCCCACAACTCTACTAAACTTTCTCTATTTCCAGGACACACGCTCCCCGCCTATTTAACACAATTTTATATCTGGTCATAGAAAAGTACTTATCTTGTCTTCAACTGACACATTTCTGCTTCTCTGGAATGTCAAAGGCGCATGTATGTGTATTCGTTGTCATACAGCTGGATAAAAAGGCACAATTAAAGTTTGCTTTCTATATAACCCTCTCATTTGAAAAGTTTGTACATTCCACATTTTATAATCTTTGTTCAAGAAATGTTCATGTTGTTCAATAAAGAGCAGTATTTATTCTATTCTGGTACAGAAGCAGCTATTTATTTTTATGGCTTTACTCATAATAACTTGACCACTTTACAGTTTCATGACATTAGTCTTTGTAAGACACAAAAAAGGGGCATGTTGGTCATCGCCAAACAAAAAAGTCAGACCTTGGAAATTCACAGAAACCAGGATCACATCAGGTGACATAAAATATTGTTTGCTTCAGCCATTAAAAAGTGAAATGTGATTCTGAGAAATAGTGAAAGGATGTACCCGGCTGTTGCATTGGGAAGGCAATCATCCAGTGAGTCATAAAGAACCTCTGTCCCTTTAGGCTGCATTTAAAACCACATTAAGAGTTTTGTACAGGCAGTTACACCATCACCCACTGTGTGAGCCTGAGGGATTCACAATTCTGATGTGCTATGCATGGTTATTTTAACCTGAGAAGTCAAAGTGGTACATTTACTTATTTATATTTCCATGATAAAATTGCTCTGTTTATTCCCAAGCTTTGAAGAAAGTTGTTATAAGTCATAGAAGAAAAACTGACATTTTGCCTAACGTATTTAGCTCACTATAGAAAGAGTCTACTGACCTTATTCTGTTACTTTTACCACAGGTTTCAAGTTTAACAATAAATAAAATATGAAAATGTTTATATGCTGTAATGTTACTAAATGAGGAGTATTTAGAAAGGTTGGTGATTTTTTTTTTTGAAATGCAAAGTCTTCTGTCATAAAGTTTTTAGGATAACGTTGAAAACAAAATCACCTCAAGCTGTAGGCCTAGATTAATTACTATATGAAAAGGGAAGCAAAATCATAGTCTGACTAGCTTCATATCTCTGTTCCCTCACTGATTTCACTAATATATTATGATAGCTCATTACAGGCAAGATTACAAGTGGAGTGCTAATTAACAATGCCATTACGAGTGGCTACTGAATGCTACCGCGAGCTTGCGGTAGCAATTTGCGCTTGGAATATTAACCAGAGGTCAGACCTCTGGTTAATTAAAAAAATGTCCCCCAATTGCCCCCAGAATAAAGTGTGATGTTCTTTTTTTTTTTTTTTTTTTTTATGGTAGCATCTTTATTTTTATTTTTTAAATAACTGCACAAATCAGTTTTAAAGGGTTAAAGTGAGGGGATGTGGAGTGTTAGAAAAAAAGGCACTGAAAAGTGCCTTTACATTGTGGACTATGGTGACTGTGTTTTAAACTGTTAATATATATGTATATGCTTATATAGAATATATCTCTATGTGTTAATATGTGTATAGACACATATAAACACATAACTATATATGTATATATTCATATACATATATATTTAAACTTTGCTGCCCAATCGCTGCGTGACTTACCCCCTTCACTGTGCTAGGTTCTCTGCCGTGACTATCGGCATGAGAACGAGGCTGCCATTGGAGCCTATGGAAGTGTGCTCCACTTCAAATACAAGCGCACATTTGCGTGCAGTGGTATTTCTAGTGGAGAGCAAATATTGTGCTTGCAAAAGCGCAATTTTGCGCTCCACTCATAATCTGGCCCTACATTTTGCAGAACTAGCATCTGTTTTTCACTAAAAAATCACTAAAAATAAAAGTCAGTAATCTGAATCTTGTATTTAGTCACTGGGCTTAGGTTGTTTTTTTTTTTATATGAAGGACTGGCTTCTAATAGAGGGATTAACTTGGGGCCACATAACAGTATACTCACAAATGCTTATGATAACACCTCAAAATACAGTTACATTATAATCACATTTTTAGTTAATCATTACATAGGAAATTAGATTAGATTAATGAATTTAATTTAACTGTATATAGTACTCACATTTACAAAATCTGATACCGATATATATGTATTTAATCTTATTGGGATATAATTTGGTCAACCCAGGTTGATTTAAAGATTTTAATTCAGTTTCACCTTCATTTACAAATTATTAAATTATTAATACATTTGGGATATTATATACAATGCATATTTATTTAATTGTTTATACATAGCTATATTAAATAAAAAATTTAAGGGTTAATATTTCAATAAACAAACATTTGTAATATATTTTTCAAATAGGATAACTTCTAGTTTACTGATATATACATACGGTATATTGCTAACACATTCTGATCCTATATAGCGCATTACAAGTTCAAAGTAAAAAGTTAGTGTGAGAGTGAAAGACTGATGTGTGCTTACTTCAGGACTTTGGATATATTGTGACTGTATCTTCTCCCTATAGACTTTGATGGGGTGCGTTAAAAAAAAATAACAAAACATTTATTGCTTGCAAGCTACCTTGGCACCTCGTTAGGCCAACTTTGCTAAACCTGAAGGTGTTTACATATATATAGGTATATGTAAAGATAGATATTGTATATACATATATATAGAAATATTTATTTTAAAATACAAATAACATTTTATTCTAAGTGAAGAACATGAATTTAAAGTATTTATATTCAAAACAGATTAAAACACATTAAAAATGAATAAAAATGATGTTGCAGGTTTCAAGGTATTTGACAAGGAAGGACTCAAATGTGTGTATGTATATGTTGTGGTAAAGTAAGAAATTGGCTTAAGTAAAAAAAAAAGGGTAAATATGATGGTAAAAAGCAATAATGATAAAAATATATAAGAACAATGATATATACAATAATATGCATTATCTAAAACACATGACAATAGGGTACCTTTCCATCTCCTTTAAAATATCTCTCTAATTAGTAAATTACTGTCTGAATGTTTCTGGTTTTATATATATATATATATATATATATATATATATATACACAAACTTTTTATACAACTATGTCATAAATATATGTTCTAACACCTTTCTGCCACTATTTGTATATCTATTTTTGAATTTCTCCAACTTCTACTTTTTTTATATTTTTTATATATACAGTATGTTTTCAGATAATTTTTTTTAAATTCTAATTCAGCTTGGTTAGAATTTTAATGTGCAGGAATTATTACCTTTTAGGAGACTCGAGCAAATGACGATCACTAATATAAATTGTTAATATTAGAACATATTCCCTGTTATAATTTCACATTTTATATATATTTTAGATCTTTTTATTTTATCCATTAATATAACGTTATGCTCTAACTATTTTTAACTGTTTTTAACTATTTTTATATTTATATATGTCATGTCATTTTTTTCATATTATTGTCATCATTATTATTGGTGTATATATATTAGATACTTCTGAGATAAATTGATCTTAGTTTAAATCTTGACTTAACCATACTGACGTAGAATATGAGCCATATAGACTACAAATCCCATAAGGCATAACTGAAGTCACGGAAATACCAGAATCGGAAGTGATGGCATGGTAATTTGGGTACTGGAAGCTATGTCATTACCATGCAGGAAGTGCCTTGATGTGATGATCACAACGATCACACACACCTTAGTTCAATTTTTAATAGAAATTGATGATGTCCATCTTGTTTAAGGGCAATATGAAAATATTATACCTTCTCTCAAAGGTTTTGAGAAACCTAGTAAGGGCACTTTTTTTGGGCGGGAAGGTTAAGCGCCCTGATTGCTATCAATACCTATTTAAACTAGGACAACAAGAGCAGTTGTTAATTTTTGAAAAAAGTCCCTCAGCTAGGGCTGAAACGTGTTGAATATTCACTGCTCGAGTCTTCAAATTGGTAAGCCTTTTTAGGGCCACGCTAATACTGCAATATTGCACTATATTATTTTCTTTCTACAGTTTTTTTTCATGCATCAATTTTTGTACACTGATTTTTACACACCACCTTTAGGATATCATTAATCAAGGATTATTGTTAAACTACTATTTTTATGTTTTCAATACCCATCTCCTGGGATTCTCTATGACTCTTTTCCTCTCGGATATCACATGTTTTACTTCATCATCACTTCACAAGAAAAGGACAAACTACACAGAGGACTTTGCCAATATTATATTTGCCACTCATCATCATATTTTCACTGGACACTCATTTTATTGGGACTCTTGCAAAGCTATTTTTTTAGGTTGGGATCCCTTAATCCTCTTTTTATCCTTTTTTGTGTCTAATAGGGTACCCTATTGTCATGTGTTTTTGATAATAAATATTATTGTATATATTATTGTTCTTATATATTTTTATCCTTTTAGCTTTTTACTATCATATTTACCCTTTATTTTCCACTTAAGCCTTTTTTTGCCGCTCCCTATTTTGTTATATTACTATCTGTTTAGGTCTCTTGGGGAACTTATTTTGGGAGCTTTTGAGAATAAGTGTAGACGCTGTATTAATTATAAATTATATAAAGTAAGAAAATGGGTAATCCTAGCGTTACCCGGGTAAACCTGATATTTCCCAAGTGGCTGTGGGTAAAGCCCAATGCAACATGATAAATCTTCTCATAGTACATTTTCATTATCTTTTTGGCCTCCGCCTGGTGGGTTCAAGGGGGTGGATGCCAGAGGATCAGCGGGGCCCCTTCCTTGAACTCCCCCAGACAGAGGCAAAAAAAATAGTGTAGATGGAGGAATTACATCAAATCGGGCTTTACCCACTTTACCTCGCTTGGTTATTGTCAGGTTTACCCGGGTAATCGGTAACATTTTTGACATTACCCGTAACATATTTATATATATATATATATGTGTGTGTGTATATTTGTGTGTATCTGTATGTATGTGTGCACATATTTACACCAATAAAAACATAAATACACATGTATACACATATATAGACATGTATACATACACACATACAGATATTTAGGCAAACACATTGGAGCCCTTTCCAGTCAAACACCTTGCCATAAACCATATCCCTTTTAAAACATTTGTTTTAATATTACAATTATATATTTTTATTAAACAGTGTATACATGTGTGTAAAAATTTATTTTATGGTGTTTGTATGTGTTTCGTGGAAAATAAAATGTAAATAATTTAGTGCAGTTTTAGCTTTCGCTTGTATAGATTGCACTTGAGTGAAGTCCGCCACACTAACCCTTCTCTGGTTAACGGATTATACCAATGACTTGTAATATCAAGTTGCACACTAATGGTAGTGTGCTCCAGCGAAAATGATTATCGTGTCACGCACTATCATTAGCAAATCACTTGCTATCTGGCCCTAAATATTTCAAATGTTTTACTATACAAGTGTCTGACATGAGCTAAAAAAGTAATTAGTTCCAGAGACATTAAAAGGAACAAGAAGTTAAATTTAAAGTTTTATAATTATGCTAGAGCATGCAATTTTTTAAAAGCTTTTCAGTTTACTTCTATTGTCAGACATAACTCTTTCTTTTGATATCCTTTAAAACATAGCTCCTTTGCATGAAAGCATACCGATGTATGCTTACGAATGTGCATCAATTTAGCACTATGGGCCGGATTACGATTCATACGCTAACAGCATGAGTGAAAAGGGGTTTATTATGAGTGTTGGCACGGTTAAGGTGTAGTACTCATATTACAAGTTGAAAGTAAATGCGATTGCTTGAGCACAATTTAAGTTAAGGCGCGTCAGTATAGCACGTCCTCAGAGCTCTGGTTAACTGTTATTGTGAATCAAAAAAGTGTCACAAAACACATCAAAAAATGCATTACAGAGTAGAGTTACACTCCTAATAACACTGGCTAATTAAAATTAATTTGGTGGCAATATTATTATTTAACAGCAATGAAAGCAATGAACATGGCTGTCAAAACAGGTTTTGCTTACTGTCTCTATCTCCTTCCTTTCTTTCTTTCCTCTGTCTCTCCCTCCCTTCCTCTGTCTTTCCCTCCCTTCCTCTGTCTTTCCCTCCCTTCCTCTGTCTCTCCCTCCCTTCCTCTGTCTCTCCCTCCCTCCCTCTCTCCCTTCCTCTGCCTCTCTCCCCCTCCCTCTTTCTCCCCCACCCTGCTTTCCTATGTCTCTCCCTCTCTCCCTGCCTCTCCCTCTCCCTCCCTCTGTCTCTCCATCATCCCTCCCTTCTTCCCTCTGTCTCTACCTCCCTCTGTCTCTCCCACCCTCCCTCCCTCTCTCTCTCTGTCTCTCCATCCCTCACTCTCTCTGTCTCTCCCTGCTCCATGTTGAAAAGGTGTGTGAGACCTGGAGAAACTTTTCTTAAGCACTTTTGGAGCTTTATCTTCATTTTGAGTATATAGAAAGTGTATTTTTGTTAATAGAAATGTGTAATATAAGCGTGTATCATGAAATTTGACACATTCCGCAATGCAGAAGTATGAAGTTAAAAAATGGGACTATATATATATATATATATATATATATATATGTGCGTGTACATACTGTATGTATTTATGTATTTAAATGTGTATATATGTATTTACAGAGATATATAGACATGAACACATAAAAACATATGTATACATATATAGACATAAATAAAAGTGCATGGGAGCCCTTTGCAGTCAAGTAGGTGAAAATATGTAACAACATATTTATACAATATTCATATTTAATAAAATGTTATACTTTGTATTTACTGTAAATATTTCCCATTCCAATGTTGTGTAGATATTCCTATATATATATCTGTATATATCTATACCTATATATAATCATGTATATATTGGTATAGATATATACAGATATATATACAGATATTTTGGTACAATATATATACAGATATATATTGTACCAAAATATCATCATATATATATGTAGAAATATGTATTTATGAATAAATAGAACATATTCTTCTATGTAAAGAACATTGGAATGTGAAATATTAATACTTTCATGTCGGGTTAGGGTACTTGAGAATATGTGATAAGGTTTGCGTGCGAGTAGAGTGTTTGGGGTTTTTTCCCACTTTTTTTGCTTCTTTGACTTCTATGGGTAATACGTTAACGCAATTGCAATACTCTAAGTTCGGCTTTTTGCTTGCGTTTAGGTTAGCACGTGAGCGAAAACTTTTTACTTTCAACTTGTAATACAAGCGCGACCCGATGCACACAAAAAGCTTACTTCTAGAGGAGATAGCGCACGAATGGGAGTGTTACATACCTCTCTACTTGTACTCTGACCCTATATCAGCAGTGTTTGTAATAATGCTATATTTTCTTTTCTTATCTACTTCTCAAGATATGTATATAGTCCTGGGCCTACTTAGATATTTTGTCATGGAAGGGAACTAAGTTAAAACAAAAAATACAAAAAGAAAAATGTACATTTAATAAGTAATTTGGATATATATATATTTTGTTTTAATTGCACACTCTGACTCAAGTTTTGATCAGCTGCATTCCTTGGGACCCATAACAGCCACATTTTGATGATATCTGAACTAGAGCACATGTGAAACAATCAGCTGATAAGTAACCATGGTTACTAACCTGCTCTCACCCAGCAGCTGATTATTTAACCAGTGCTGTAGTTCAGACATCATGAAAATTAGGCTTGTTAGTTCTTCTGAGTACTGAAATCAAGAAACACTGCACTATATCATGCAAGGCCAGGGTACAACTTCCTATCCACAATGTAACTTTATTCCAGCAGTAAACATGTTAAATGAGCTGTGTATTTTTGGATCACTTTTGAAATAGGAACACTCTAATATGTTTAGCTGTGTTTAATACTCATTGATTTCCTGATTACAAGAAATGTCTGTATGCTATATGCAAATGTGGAAACAGGAAAGGATAATGGCTTCCAAGCTTATCTAATTTGGATTACTTCATAAACTGTATGGCAATCAGCCATTAGGGCTCAGTGTTTGTACCATCAATCCTAACTGCCAAAAAAAACTATGCTTTATTTTAACAGGCTGTCAAACAAAGCAGTTTGTTCACATCCCTTTCTAAACTCTACCAATCTGAAGGACAAACATAATTGAAAATGAATAAAACAATAGTTTTTCTTACTAAGAATAGCATCACAAAATATGCATAGAAAATAAGAGGGCTTCAAGCAGAAAATAAGTGATATGTAAAATTTTCACTTTGACACCAAATAAAGAATTGGCTTTAACAGGTGCCAGTTCAGGTTTATTATCAGTCACTAGTAAGAAAAAAAAAATGTCTACCACATTGATTTAAACGTACATAAAATTATATATAAATAATAATAAAATATATATTGTAATTTTATGTATTAACAATAATTAAGGCATTTAAAACATACAATACCTTTGTATATTAAAAGTAGCAATGTTTTGCTACCTAAATCAGGATCATAATATATAATTTAATGTCATCTTTTATACCATCTGACTTTCCCTCTCGATATAACTAACTGCATTATTACCTCAGCAAAGTAATATGGATCTGTAAGGTAATTCACATACAGAAACAGTCATTTCCCAAGGGTATTTTTTTATTAAAAAAAAAAGAAAAAAGATTTGTTTAATTGCTAACATTATCTGTATTAGCAATTAAACATGTATATTTTATTTTTATATATGTTAATAGATTTATTTTTAAAAGTTTAAGTGAACAATTAATTAATTTAGATTAGTGTAACTATATCAACAATCTGTGTTTTTATATTTCACCTGCATTATGACTTAAAGTGACAGTGAACACTGAGATTTTTATATAAAATGATTAGTTATGTGAAATGAAACAGCTTTGCAATAAAGTTTCATTATTTATTTTGCCCCCTTTTCATGCAACTTAGCTCTGAAAATTCTAAGAATTGGAATGCACCCAGCTGACTTTCCAAGGCCAATCCTGCTACATGTATGTATCTTATTGGCATTATCACATAACAACTGCAGAGTAATTCACTTTATACTTTATGCACGTGACTTGCCTTGTTGTCGGCAGACTAAAGCCCAGATTGGCTCCGTCAAATAAGGCAAATGATGGGTGGAGTTTGGCTATTGAAATATAATTGCAGTAAAAAGGCAATGATTTCTTATAAAAAACATTAAGGGGGATATTTATCAAGCCGTCAACCGCAAATACGCTGGAATTCCCTAGGGTAATTGTGGCAAGCTTGATTCGACCTAGTTATCAAAGCCTACAGATCAAAGTTGAAATCTGTGACGTAACATACGATCCGCCGGTCTCAATCCGACACAGATCGATGCATACGTCATTACAGATGTTCCGAATACACATTCGGCACTATTTGACACTTTTTCAAAGTTATCAAATAGTTAACTGGTACGCTCGCAGCTATTCCGGCCCAGCGTACCTGGTTTTCAATCCGCCACCCTGGAGGCCACGGATTCCATAGGAATCAATGGGAGTCTGAAAGCAGCGAAAGCTCATGTTCGATGTTGCCAGATATCCCATTGATTTCTATGGTTGAAAACCAGTAACGTTTACACCTAACATCCTAACATAAGCCCCAAGTCTAAACACTCCTAATATGCCGAACTGACCCTGCCGCAACTAAATAAAGTTATTAAGCCCTATTCCTCCGCTCCCGGACCCCGCCGCAACAAAATAAAAGTATTAACCCCTAGACCCCTGGCCTCCCACATCACTACCACTAACTAAACCTATTAACCCTTAAACCGCCAGCCCCCCACATCGCCATAAACTAAATTAAGCTATTAACCCCTAAACCTAACAACCCGCTAACTTTATATTAAAATTACAACATCCCTATCGTATAATAAACTAAAACTTACCTGTAGAATTAAATTTTAACTATATTAAACTATTAATTAACCTACCCTAACTATTATACTAAACTTATATTAAACTACCAATTAAATTAACTATAATACATACTAAAAAAAAACCTAACCCTACTTAAATTATTTAAATCTACTATAAAAAATTACTAAGTTACAAAAACAAACAAACCACAGTATCAAAAATAAAAACAAATTACACCTAATCTAATAGCCCTATCAAAATAAAAAAGCCCCCCAAAATAAAAAAAACCCTAGCTTACAATAAATGACCTTAAAAGGGCCTTCAAAGAAATCAGCTCTTTTACCTGTAAATAAAAATACAAACACCCCCCAACAGTAAAACCCACCACCCACACAACCAACCCCCCCAAATAAAAACAGGGAGCAGTATTTGTATTTGTTTAATATTACTATAAACAATTTTGCAAACACTGCTTCCAGATGGTTAGAAACACATGCACGATCTTGAACTCACCTAGGATTATTGAATAATAAGAGAACTAAGTAAAATTGATAAAAGAAATAAAATGGAAAGTTGTTTATAATGTAATGCTTTATCCAATTACATTAAAGTTTAATTTAGACCTTACTGTCCCTTTAAATAGGCATGAAAGTCAAAAACAAACGTTCCTGTTACACATACAGCATGCAATTAAAAATAAAATTCAGTTTAGCTTTTATTATCTAATTGACTTTGATCTTTTGACATACTTTGCGGAAGACCATACTTAGGCAAGGATTGTGGATATGACTCAATGCAGATTCAACTAAGGCTACTAGGAGAACAAAGTCAATTTCATAATAGAAATAAACCATTTTTTTTAATGCATGCTCTAACTAAATCATGTTTAATTTTGACTTCCATGATCCTTTATCAATTCCTCATAATAACTTTATTGGCTTTATATAATTGTATTCACTCAATATATTTAAACCGGTAAATAAGTGAAAACAATGTGGAAAAAAAAAACATTTAAAAAAAAATAACATGCATAAATACTGTAAATAAAAGGTATTTACCATTATTTAATCATATAAAATTCTATTTAATGCAATTTCTAATTCTAATAATATTTTTTATATATATATATATATTACACAGAAATGGACTGCACTCTCAAACCGGACTGGGAACACATCCTATGACCCTGCAAAACTTGCAGCCCTGGGTGTTCACCACCAGCACTCAAGATGCACATCTTTCAGGGACTCAGGCAATTATCCCCAAACAAGCCTGGGTGCAAAACCCATAGTGAAATTAAAAAAACAAAAATATTAACACATCACATAGAAAGTCTGGCACTCTCTTGCAAGCACACAGCTAGATTAAAAGCAAAGTTATTCACAGGATTTTTGCCAAATAGTGAAAGGTCCAGGACCCCATCAAAGTCTCTTCCTCCCAGGGTCCCTAACCTACAACCACACCGTACATTTTAAGAGTGTAGTCCATTTCTGTGTTTTGTTTGTGTGTAAAGAAATGACAAGGGGCCCTTGTCACACATGTTTGTATTTCAGTGTGTTTGATTGAAGGCATGCATTGTCTGGCTGTAGGTTAGGGACCCAGGAAGAAGAAGCTAAATGCTGTAACTAACTCTTACATTTTATATATATATGTAGCTTAAAAGGAGATTGTAAATTGGCAATCTCCTTTTTCGCTACATTTCTATATGTATTGTGTTTCTGGGTTGAAGGGGACCCAGTAAAAACAATGGGGCCCATTTAACAAGCTCCGTAGGAAGCTTGTGGGCCCGTGTTTCTGGCGAGTCTTCAGACTTGCCAGAAACACAAGTTATGGAGCTGTGGTCTAAAGACCGCTGCTCCATAACCATGTCCGCCTGCTCTGAGCAGGCAGACAGGAATCGCCAGAAATCAACCCGCTTGAGTACGATCGGGTTGATTGACACCCCCCTGCTGGCGGCCGATTGGCCGTGAGTCTGCAGGGGGCGGCTTGCATCAGCAGCTGCTGCTGGTGCAATGCTGAATACGGAGAGCGTATTGCTCTCCGCATTCAACGAGGTCTTGCGGACCTGATCCACAGTGTCGGATCAGGTCCGCAAGACCTTTCTTAAATAGGGGCCATTAGGTGAATTTTGGCTGTTTAGTACTTTTTAGACACTGAATTTACAGCACCCGGGTCACACTTTTCTTTCTTTTGAGATATATATATATTATTCATTTATTTTTATATATTTTTTAAACAGTATTTTAATCTACATTAAAAGATTCAATGGGTAAATGCTAATGTATTTCAAGAGCTGTAAGACATAAGGTATTCTCAAAACAAGATAACAAGGTTAAATCTTTTTTAAAATACGATTCACTTTTTACCTTTTGAAAAATAAATGTATATAGCTGTACACTAAGCACAACAGTTGTCGGGTTTTATCTCCTAATGCCACCTTTAAATGAGGTACAAAGCTATAACATCAATAAAGCTGCTGCCGGTTTCATCTTGTATTTTGTGTGTTTTCTTTTTAAACATTTATTCCCAAGGGACTACTATCTCTAACACAGTCTGGAATCATATGGACTGTGGAGCTTTGTAAATGTAAAAACAAAGAAACAAACAAAAGATTATAGTAATTGTAACTACCACACCAACCCAGAGCCATTCTTGTGTACAGTACAGTTACACCTGTGTATATTTTATTTGGATGTTTTATTGTTGATTAGAGACATTGGAGGAAACACTGCAGAACAGACAGTGTTATTTGTTAAATGGCAGCATTTGGCCACAGTAGTCAAATGAAGGAACTTTGGAATCTTCCCATCTTATCCACTCAAGTGCTAAAACAGACATCATTAGGCCTCCCTAATATTCATTTTCCCTGAAGACAAAGGCCTAGATTATAATCCAGCTGTGATAAAAATCAGCTAAACTATTTTTCATCAGTTGCTGTAAAACATACTCAGCTGGATTCTAAAATGTAATATTAAAATGACAATTTGCAGAAAAAACAATTAAATTCCCAGTATTCACTGTTTAGTGTTTTGATATTTGCCAGTTTCACATGTTTTTTCATTAGTTGAAACTGTTTTAAATGATGGTCATACTAACTTATTATTGAGAGTCAAAATGTTTAATTAAATAATTGTAACATAAGATAATTAAGAAGGATTGTCCCCCCCCCAAAAAAACATCAACTGTGATGTTTGCTTCCATTAAATGTTATACTACAGTTTGTATCAGCCCTATTCTTTCCCATCAATCAAATACAGGGGTTGTCCACTGCTAATTACAGATTGGGTTCTAGAAAGAATACACAACCAAACATGAGTGAATAGTAGCATAATTCATAGTATTATACTATAGATGGGTAAAAAAAAAAGCCCCTTTTAAAACATTTCAATTGTATACCAAATATTTACCTTGATGTTGTATTTTTTTGAACATTCAAAAGAATAAACTTAAATGTTATTGTTACATGTATAACAAACAGTACAACATAATATCAACAGATATGTTCAAAGTTTTCCATAACAGTCTCATCTACTGTGAACATTTATTACCTCGAGGGTGAGCTATAGATTAATCTACACTCACCAAAAATAATTTAACAAAGACTGAACACCAGTAAGAAATTTCTTCAGACAGTATTTAGCCATAAGAAAAAAAAGAGCGAAGATCAAGAAAAAATAGTTAGAAGAGGAACGAAGGAGAGAGGACAGAGGAAAGAAGGAGGTGAAAGTAGGAGAGGGACGGGGGAATTAAGAACCTGGAAAAGTAAGCTTGTGTAAGACATCTGTACATGTTATTTTAGTAAAGTGGGTTATCTGTCTATCCACCTGGGCATAATGGGTTTCAGGGAAAGGGAGGGCCAGGAGAAGACAAGGAGGCAGGGAGTTGGTCCCAGTTAAACGTAATCATAAAACAGAAGAAATGTATTTCTCTTAAAATAGCTATAGTTTTCAAGAGGCAAAAGCATTTTGGGGGATTTCCAAAGTTTATCTATTAGTATTTGGCACATTTAGGGCCTATTTGTACCAGGTTAAGTCTTATGTCAGGTTTGTAACTGGAACCAGCCTTTAATAGGGAAAGGATACGCCATCTCCCTAAAGTTGGCAAAATATCTGTTCTATGGAATTCTAATACTGATTATAACATTTACTTTTAACTGTTAAGGACAAACCAATTACCAAATCAGGCAGTAAATGCATTTAAATAAAATTTCTTAAAACCCACAAGACATAATTGGGACAAATATAATATTGTTAAAAAATATATTGAAGTCTATTTCCACCAACAGCATATTCAGCATAATAGAAAAAAGTCTACTTTTTTCAGATTTGGAAATAAATCTGTTAAATCCTAAGGGAATTTCACAAAACTTCAGACCCCCAAAACAAAAACTATTATTGAAGTGATTAATATAGTATGAAACAGAGTACACAAATTTGTCAATTAGATTCAGTTAATTCTGCCATTATTGATAAAAAAGCTATTCAAGTAATATATCATTTGTCAACAGATAAACCTCCAGAACTAGATCAGTTACCAGCAGAGTTCTATGAAATTCTGCAGCAAAATATTGTTTTAACAAAATAATTTAATGAGTATCTAGAAAAATGTACTCCGTCTTTTACCCAATTTACAAGAACCATGATCACTTCAAAATTGAAACTATCAAAAGATATATAAAAATTACAATCCTATAGGCCAATTGCATTGCGCAATACAGATTATATTATAAAATCCTTACTTCTATAATTGGTAAAAAGTTTCCAACTCATAAAAAGATTATACATGAAGATCAAATTGGGTTTTTAAAAAGGAAGAAACGTATGTAAAAATCTAAGATTATTTTTTTTTTTATCCTTATCAAATTATTGGAAAAATAAGAAAAAGAAAAACTACCTTTTAAAGGGTAATGAGAGGGCACTTCTGGCAGCTAATGCAGATAAAGCTTTTGACTCCCTGTCTTTGGACCATCTATTCACGGCTTTAGAGAAATGTATTTTTTAAAGTTAATATATTTAACCTTATTAGGAATTTATATAATAAAAGACAGACGTCTGATTATTTATGGCATACTCTCTAACCATTTCCCAATAGAACGTGGAACAAGACAGGGATGTTGACTTTTTCTGTTAGTATTTGACTTGGCTATTGAGCCCTTAACTCAGGCATTAAAGAATAATATTGAAGGTATTGACTTGGGGAACATAAAAATATAATTACCTTTAAATGTAAATAATCTTTTGAATTTTGTAAGGCATATCAAACAGAAGTTTACTCGTAATTACTAAAATAATATATTGTTTTAGACCATTTTCTGGATATGAAGTGGATAATAATAATTCTCAAATTATTTGGATTAATAAAACAAAAGAATATTGCAAAACTTTTGACATTTAAGTAAAGAGCGTACCTATCTAGTGATACAAATATCAGTTACACCAGTTTTATGATATGAGTTAAATTACAAGAAAGTTATTTATAAAATACTGGAAGATCTTAAAAATGTGCTAGTCTCCCTGTTTCATTGACAGGGAGAGTTAATATAATTAAACTTCTGAGATTATTATATTTGTTGCAAAACATTCCACTGAAACTCAAGAAAAAGATGTGCAACTGCTAATTGCCATTTTATACAATTCCTATGGAGTAATATAAAGTTTATGGGGCCTATTTATCAAGTCCTGTATGGAGCTTGATGCCCCGTGTTTCTGGCGAGCCTTTAGGCTCACCGGAAACACAAGTTATGAAGCAGCGGTCTAAAGACTGCTGCTCCATAACCTGTCCGCCTGCTCTGAGGTGGCGGACAGACATCGCCAGAAATCAAACTGATCGAATACGATCGAGTTGATTGAGACCCCCTGCTAGCGACAGATTTGCCGCAAATCTGGAAGGGCGGCATTGCACCAGCAGTTCAACAGAACTGCTGGTGCAATGATAATGCCGAGAGTGTCGGCATTTATCGATGTGCAGCGGACATGATCCGCAATATCGGATCATGTCCTCTTGCACAATGATAATTAGGCCCCTAAGTATTAAAAATGTACTATACTTAAAGAACACGGTAGATTAATGTAACAAGATATTATGAAATATTTATGATATGTCTTAGTAAAGTAATTTGGATTAGTATACAAACACACATATATAAAGATACCAAACAAGGATTGCATAAATTAGGTAATCTATGGAATATTAATAAATCTTCAATAATTTACCAATTATAGATAACCCCGCTTTTTTGAAGTGGATGTCATCAAGGCCATTCAGAGAATGAAATAAACAAGCATTGTCTTTATATTTATGTAGGAAATAAATTGAAAATATAATTCAAATAGTTGAAGCAATAATTAGGAGCTGTGAATAGTCGATTTTTACTTAGTATCAAATGCAGCACTATTGTATTGACCTGATAAAAAATATGAAAATAATTGGTTTTGGGAATCAGTTGATCCTATGTTGATAATATATAGGGAAGGACAACATTCAATCTCCTTCTTATATAGAAATGTTATCTATAATGACAGCTTAAAATAAATTAGAATCTATAAAGTATAAATTAATTGTAAAAGAAATGACAGAATCTCAAGTTAAAGGGACATTATACACTAGATTTTTCTTTGCATAAATGTTTTGTAGATGATCCATTAATATAGCCCATACAGTTTTTTTTTTAATGTATAGTTTTGCTTATTTTTAAAAAAACATTGCTCTGATTTTCAGACTCCTAACCAAGCTCCAATGTTTTAGGAGAATACCAACGTATACCTACTCCAGCTTGCTTCTATTTGTGTAAAGGGTCTTTTCATATGCAAAGGAAGGGGGGGGGAGTGTCTGGTATTTCCCACGTGCAGTGGGTGTTCCAGTAACTTTTTAAACAGTGCTAAACTGGAAGTAAGTTTTTAAACAGTTTTATACTGGATTTTTATACCTGTATCTGTGCATATTATTCTTTATAGTAGTGTCTATTACATGCAGTTATATGAAAATTGGTGTATACTGTCCCTTTAATGAAAGTATTAAGAGAGTTGAGAGAGCAACATTATCTGAAATGTGGAAAGAATCAAATAATAAAGGGACAGTCATCCTAAAGTCTTACCATAACATGCATCAGGAATGGTTAAAAAGTTATTTTTAAAAATATATAGTTTCTGGTTAATTTGAAATGGCTGCCATTCTCCACCCACTGATGATGTTACAATCTGAGCTGCATATAGGCAATCTGCTGAATTGCACAGTCTTCTCAATACAACTAGTGAGGCTTTGTGATTGGACGCCATATGCAGTGGGCAGAGTTTAGCAGCTATTTTCTGGAAGTGGCCAGAAACAATATTCTTTTTAAAATGACTTTTTAACCGTTTCTACTGCATAATACAGAAAGAGGTGCAGGAGTCTATTTGCAGCTTAATCTAAGGAAAGTCTTTGAGATGATTAAGGTGTAGACTGTGTCTTTAAGCTTATCAATATGTCATATATTACTCTAGCTATTTTGGCTTAATTTGATAAAAATAAGATACATTTGCGACCTAAATGTAATGCGTTAGATGTAGATATAAGACATTGTTTTACTGAATGTACAAAAAGTAAGCAATTCAGGTTTAAAGTCAGTTACTGGCTTGAAAAAAGTTTTAAAAGACCAGAAAATCTAGAAATTAGTGATTTTTTTTTTTTTTTTTTTCAAAGAAGGAAACAATCTGGGTGATAATACAAATCTTGTAACATGTTTCTGAAGGGTTAGAAAGATCCTAATATTAAAAAATTCACAAAGCAAATTTATGATTGCTTACTAAATAATATATGTAGAATTAAAGAATTTCTTAAGAAACTGAGAAAAAGGGTAATACCTTGTTAGCCAGTCTATTCAAATAAAGCAGAAATCATTTTGTAAGAAAATAACAAATGTGTTGTACAAGTGATACATTTAGTAGATAGTGGATACAGCTGAAAGTTTTCAGGACACTGTGGTCCCTTCGTCAGTCATTCTGGTATACAAATGAAATTTAGCCATATTTATATATAGTACAGGGTAAGGTATATGCATTAAAAAAATTACATCTGTAAAGCATGGACATCTTGGCAACAATGGCTTGATTAAGAGTAGTAAGCCGCTTTGCGCATGCGATATCGGTTTATCAGAGCTATTTGTGTGCGTTAGAAGGAACGTGTTTATTACAAGTTTAAAGTAAATGCGAACGTGTGAGCGCAATCGTGATTTACGCTCATCCGGTTAGCGTGTCTTCAGAGCTCTGGTTAACTGTTATGCAAGACATTAAAGGGATACTAAACCCAAATTATTCAAATAGAGCATGCAATTTTAGGCAACTTTCTAATTTACTCCTATTATAATTTTTTCTTTGTTATCTAGCTATCTTTATTTGAAAAAGAAGGCATCTAAGGTAAGGAGCCAGACAATTTTTGGTTCAGATCCTGGACAGCATTTATCCACCAACCCAGGTTGTGAACCAAAAATGGTCCAGCTTCTAAACTTACATTCTTGCTTTTCAAGTAAAGATAGCAAGAGAATGAAGAAAAAATGATTATAGGAGTAAATTAGAAAGTTGCTTAAAACTGCATGCACTATCTGAATCATGAAAGATAAAATTTGAGTTCAGTGTCCCTTTAAGGTGGAAAAAAATACTTAAAAAATTAATTTAAAAGTAGAGTTACAATCTTAATAACAGTGTCTGATAAAAATTATTAATGCAAAAATATGTCACAAAAAAAGTTTCAAGGGCTCAAAGATATGAGGTTTCAGGTGTTAGAAAAAAAAGGGATTTAACATAAATACATACATACACATGTCTAAATATGTATTTGGCTTTTTTTGGGGGGTACTCACCAGTACTGAGTACCACCACATCCCTCTGCCATCTCATAACAGGTAATATTTGTAATCATCACAAGAGGGAGCTGAAGAATATATTAGGCATTGTAAATAACTTTTGTCCCTTCACGTTTCTCAAAGTTACTGAGCAAAATATATCAATGAATAATCAATGAGTATTGGCACCTTTTTTTATTTTTATTTAAAACCGGCACCTTTTCTTTTACAAAAAAGCACTGTGTATATCTGTGTAATATATATATATACCATATTTGTGTGTGTGTGTGTATATATATTCAACTTCTAATACGTGCACTACCCGATGCTCGTGAAAAATGCTTATTCTAGCGCAGTTAATGCACGAGTGTGAATGATAAATTGCGCTCAACTCATAATCTAGCCCATAGGATGTTAAAGCACTATACACCAACATCCCTCATCAAGATGGGCTAGCAGAATACCAGGAATTTTTACATCAAAATGATCTACCCACAGATTGTGTTGCACAACTGATGAAATGCATACTCACACATAACTACTTTATATTTGGGGAGTAAATTTACCTTCAAAACATGAGCACAGCTATGAGAACAATAATTGCTCCCTAGTATGCTCCCTAGTATGCTAACCTATTTATGGCAAACCTTTTAAATATTTTTTTATCCACAATCAACATAAGACTCCATGCTTACTATCACTGCATTGATGAAATTATAATAATATGCACAGCAGAAGAACAAAATGTATTTGTTTCCATAAAAGATTTAATGAATTTCACCCACAATCAAATTCTTCCTAAACCACTTTACCACACACATCAATTTCCTTGCACCATCATTTACATTAAACATAATATCATACATAATTCCATCTATCACAAACCCACAGGCTTTCCTTCATATCTAAATGATGACAGCTTCCATCCAAAACACACCAAACACATCATTTACAGCCAAGCCATACGATACAACCATATCTGCTTAAGCAAAACTGAAAGAGACTCACATCTAAAATCACTGAAAAATGTATTTATGAACCAACGCTACCACCCAAGGATAGTAGAAAAACAAGTTCACAATTCCTCCAAAATACACAGGGACAAACTATTGCAATGCAGGCCAGCGTTGGAGAATATCAGGGTACTAATAATCATTCGACATGTGCAATTCGTTTCAGCCGAATTTAGTTTTCGGATGAATTTTGGCCGATTCTGAGATTAGAATGAATCCAAATTTCCGAATCGGCACCATAACTAAAATCCCGAAAAATTCAGAAAATGAATACATTTTCGGATCCATTCTTTATTAATATTCAGAATTTTTCATTGTTCCAATCTAAACCGCAGTTCCCCGACACTAACTAAATAACTAAATAAAGCTACTAACCCCTAAACCTCCATTCTCCGACATCGCAGACACTAACTAAACCTATTAACCCCTAAACCGCAGTACTCTGACATTGCCGACACTAACTAAACCTATTAACCCCTAAACCACAGATCCCCGACATCGCAAACAGTAACTAAACCTATTAACCCCTAAACCGCCGTTCCCAAACATCACCAACACTAACTAAACCTATAAACCAATAAGCCGCCGGCCCCCACATCGCAACAACCTAAATTAAACTATATTAACCCCTAAACCTAACACCCCCTAACTTTAACATAATTAAAATAGACCTAAATTAAAGTTACAATTATTAACTACCTATATAAAAATAAATACAAACTTACCTGTGAAATTAAAATAAAACCTAAGCTAGCTACAAAATAACTATTTACTAACTACCTAGTTAAAATAAATACAAACTTGTGAAATAAAAATAAAACCTAAGCTTAAACTAATAAAACCTAACATTACTAAAAATAAAAAACCTAACATTGCTAAAAAATAAAAAACCTAACATTACTAAAAATAAAAAACCTAAGATTACAAAAAATTAAAACTACAATTACAAAAAATAATAAACACTAAAATTACTAAAAAATACCCCGTTAAAAGAAAGAAAAAAACACCCCAAAAGAAAAAATTCTAATCTATAATAGACTACCAAGGGCCCTTAAAAGAGCCTTTTGTAGGTTATTGCTCTAAAGTTACCAGCTCTTTTGCAAACAAATAAAAACCAACACCCCCTAATATTATAAACTTCCACATCCCCAAACCCACAAAATAAAAAAAACCTAACTAATAAAAGCTAATCTAACCATTGCCCTGAAAGGGGCATTTGAATTGGCATTGCCCTTAAAAGGCCATTCAGCTCTTTTACTGCCCTTATAAGGGCATTCAGTTCTTTTTTGGCCCATTAAAATAAAAGAAGCCCTAATCTAAAAAAAAAACACCCCCCAAAAAATACCTAACACTAACCCCAAAATCGGTACTCACAGTTGCTGAAGTCCAGTGAAAGATCTTCATCCCAGCAGCAAAGCATCTTCATCCAGGGGGCTCCATCTATATCCATTACGGGACTGGCGTCTTCTATCTTCATCCCAGTGGATTTTTTTTGGATAATTTTGTTATTTTTTGTAATGGTAGTTTTTTTATTTTTTGTAATTTTAGTGTTTATTATTTTTTGTAATTGTAGTTTTGATTTTTTAGTAATCTTAGTTTTTTTCATTTTTAGTAATGTTAGGTTTTTTATTTTTAGTAATGTTAGGTTTTTTATTTTTAGTAATGTTAGGTTATTTATTGTTAGTAATGTTAGGTTATTTATTGTTAGTAATGTTAGGTTTTATTAGTTTAAGCCTAGGTTTTATTTGTATTTCATAGGGAAGTTTGTATTTACTGTATTTTAACTAGGGAGTAAGTAAATAGTTATATTGTAGCTAGCTTAGCTTTTATTTTTATTTCACAGGTAAGTTTGAACTTATTTTTAAATAGGTAGTTAGTTAATAATTGTAACTTTAATTTAGGTCTATTTTAATTATGTTAAAGTTAGGGGGTGTTAGGTTTAGGGGTTAATATAGTTTAATTTAGGTTGCTGCGATGTGGGGGCGGCGGTTTAGGGATTATTAGGTTTATTTAGTATTTTAGTTAGTGTTGGCGATGTGGGTATACAGAGGTTTAGGGGTTAATAGGTTTAGTTAGTGTTGGTGATGTTGGGGAACTGCGGTTTAGAGGTTAATAGGTTTCATTAGTGTCGGCTATGTTGGGGAACTGTGGTTTAGGGGTTAAAAGGTTTAGTTAGTGTCGGCGATGTCGGGGAACTGCTGTTTAGGGGTTAATAGGTTTAGTTAGTGTTGACGATGTTTGGAAACGGTGGTTTAGGGGTTAATAGGTTTATTTAGTGTTTTAGTTAGTGTTGGCGATGTCGGGGAACTGCGGTTTAGGGGTTATTATGTTTATTTAGTGTCGGCAATGTTGGGGAACTGCGGTTTAGGGGTTAGTAGGTTTATTTAGTGTTGGCGATGTGGGGAGGCGGTTAAGCAGCGCAGATGAAAGCAATTAAAATAGGTAAAAAGCTAATATTTTTAATTCAGAAATTTAAATTATTTTTATATACTTATTCTTATTTATGTGTCGTATTTCGGATTGCAGCTTTGATAAATACATGATTTACCATCCCTTTAACATAACTAATTAGCCCCAAAATTTTTTTTTTTTTTTTTTTTTTTTTATATTTTTATTGAGGTAAAGTTTGACACATAAACAAAGTATTAAAGCATTCCACAATTACTGTTAATGATAACAGGTTACAAAGCTCATCATACAGAAAATAAGAATGTAGACATTGGTAATGACAATTGGCAAAAAAACAAGGTAACAAATGAATATTATGCTATATAAAAACATAGTGTGAACAGGTCAATGAAAGGCTAAGCCTTCCCTCTTGCTTAAAGGGCCACTCTTGGACCCCTGATCAAGTAAAGAATTTGCTGTAACAGAAGGCTATCTGCATTAGAGAAGACCTCTCATGGGTCTTATATTTACCTCAGGTTTTAAGATTTGATAAGACTATAACTGAAAGTGCAAAATACAAATAGTGTCGTAACTGTGGATTGAAAATACAAAGATATAATGGGCTCAAACATCTGCCACTCAAATAACAGACAGCTAAAGTCAAAGCCAAGATCTTGCCCAAAGAAAGCACGACCCTAGCTCAGTAGATTCCTTATACGATAAAAAATGGGAAAAAGGCGGGTCTGATGAGAAGTTAGCTTAAAGCACGTGCTCAAAAGGTGTGTTGAGACCACACTAGATATATTATACATGAGATAGGGCTTGCAATTTAGTTCTGGGTTTGAAATGTACTAGACTTGATATGTGGTACTCTGTCCTTCAGGCAATGCCATAAATACAGCAAGGTTAGGTGAATCTCGCTTTAGCTGTGTGGTTAGAGCGAAAACGGCTATAGTGGTGCACAAATGCTAATAAGGAGTTATGAGTATACTAGTATACAGTGCGGTAGAGAAAACAATGGGCAATACTGGTTCTTAAGTCATGTAAGGCGATACTGGCCAAAGCCGTAGGGCTTGGGAAATTTAAAGGAGACATATGCAAGGATCTGTTGAGATAGTAGTATAATGTCCTCAATTGGGAACTATTCTAGAATTTGTCATATACAAATAGTTGCTCTCTTCTCTTTCCCCTCCCTTTTATTTTAACCAGAAGACTGAGAGCCTGCCACAAGGGTATGGGCCCTATACCCCGTGTAGGGAAACCCAGTACATTATTCGTAAAAGTAGCGGAAACTAATCTTTATATCAGTCTAATGGTTAACAGTCTCACTAGGGGAATGCATACCAAAACGTGGCCTCTTACCCCATTGCTATATACACTAGTGATAAGCGCTTCAACAGGAGATAAATAATATCGCAAATGACATACTTTATAGGCTAAAGGACTTAGGTTAATCTAGATCTGTATAGCAAAACACAAATAACCACAAGATGGAAGCCCATATCCCTTTTATGGTATATCAGAGATAGTGAGGGAGCTCATTTCTAAAGGCTAGCTAACTATACTTATTGAAGAGGCCATGTCTTAAGGGGATTAATAGGGAGAATACTGAGAGCAGGCGGAAGCTAAAAGCTCCAGTGGAATAGGTAGACATCGTATCTAGTGTCCCTCCGGAGGCCCCCCCCCCCAAAGCCCCCAGAACAACACACCGGCAGGAAGATATGGCACCCTGCCATTGCAATGCTTGCACCTAGATCCACAGGGTCCCTACAGTAGCTAAAATTACATATACTCTGCAACTCAGTGAGACATACAGGTGACAGTAGATGGTGTAATCCAGCAATCATAATCACACATTAAAGACATTTGTTGACAGTACATCAGGAACAAACTAAATAAACAGCGAGTTAGAAACATAACAAGAAAAAAAAAAAGAGCAACAGTCATGTCACCTGACTGTGTTTCCAGCCCCATACATTTGGGAAAGTTTGTAAGTCAGTAACGTCTCAGAGGGAGCATAAGAGCTCTTAGACCTGGGGGCTATAAGAAAATAGAGTCAAAGTAAAAAGAGGATCATAACACATATTTATTGTCCCCCACTCGGGCTCTAGCCAATTCCTGTGTGATTGAGACGGAACCGGTGTAAAAAGTTCCTGCAATCATGAAAGTTAAAAATGTCCCAAGAGCCGGGAATACACAGCGGCGGTGCTGCAAATGAGTAAGCCTCTTTAGATCCCGTGCCCTTCCTTCTTTCAGATCTGTCTGTTAGATTCAGAGTTAGCAGCGCTCTTGGCAAGCACCCTCCGGGAAGCATGCAGCTTGCTTGCCTTGTATGCCAATGTAGTGCTTTTGTTTTAGTAGCCGCCATCTTAGCCGCCTGTATAATCCGGGCTTTCCGTTTGTGTATAATCATCCGATCAGGGCCAGCAGCTTGTTTTCTGTGTGCTGTTTTTATAGAGTTAACCTTCTTAGGCAGCATCCCATGCCTCTGTTTTCTTTGAATATGCGGGTATTGCAGTCTCTTGATAATTGCACACTTTACAACTTTGCTTGGGATCCTCACTTTAGTATGTGTTCCCTTGTAAGCGGTATGACTATCTCTTGCCAGCTCCTGGGTTATAATCATGCGCAAGTGACTTTCTAGGGTACGAAAGTGCTCCGCTATTAGTAATCTAATATTAGACCCCCAAGCTTCTACTGCCTCCATAATGGATTAAATAGCTCCACTGTGTATCCGGACTGTCATGGCTTACTTGACAGCGATTAGTATGAGGGCTAATAGAGTGGCAGTATGTTAGCCGCTTAAACTGATTGACACAAGAGTGAGAGTTTTTAATCCTACTACAGGATCTCGTAACCCTGGAGTTCGGGGGGGGGTTATTATTATACGGCAGCCCCAGACCTACGCTCCATAACCTCCACAGGGTCCCCTTCTGTTACTTAACTCAGTGTGTGGATGCAGTAGTTTGCAAAGATGGCTTCCAGGGCTATGAAGAAGTTTGTTGTGCAGCTGACTCAAAGAGCGTTGGCAAAAACACTGTCAGAACCTCCACTTTGAAGGTATATCCATTCTCAGAGATGTATATCTGCTCCAAAGCAATAAATATTATATCTTTGCTATAGTTAGATTGTGAAAATAGGTTCAGAAACAGAGAGCTTTATGAAGACATGTCTTGCCGCTTTGAGTACAGGCTCCGCCCCCCTCGCCAAAATTATTTTTTAAAACTTAAATAAACTAATTTGCCGAAACAAAATTATTTATCTAACTAATGAAAACGAAACAAAACAAATTTTTTAGCGTTGCACATTTCTAATAATAAAGAGTAGAAGAAGAATACGGGAGGAGCAATATTGGTTAAAAACTTCAAGTTTATTCCATATTGGTTAAAAACACAGCCTATGCATTTCTGCAGTGCACCGTACTCATAGCTGTCCTACAACCCACAAGTAGATATTTTAAGAAAAATTGCCAGAGACTTAGATCCAACTCTCCACAAGGACAGAGAACTAAAAGAAATATTCCCAGACCAACCTCTCCTCACATACAGGCAAATCCCAAACTTTAAAAAAAAATGTTAATCAAAAGCACAAAAAACAGCACATTTCCCTGCAACCAAAAGCAATGCAACACCATCCCTAACAGAGACAAGCCCAATACCCAGTAAAGAACAGGAATACAAAACCCAGGGCTGTTTTACTTGCTCCTCTTCAAATGTAGTGTACCTCATAACATGTAACAAATAAGAATCAGGTCAACAACTCAGGAAAAGAATGAATCTCCTTTATGTCACAATTATCAACAAAATAACTGACAACTTTCAACAGACCCAATCACGACTTTGAAGAGTTTGAATTTGAAAGTAACAGTACTGAAAGGGAACTTCAGATCCCAAAGGGAAATTTACCGGTACAATACCCCCTTACCTAGAAGAGACAGAGAGACTCTTCACAGAAGGTTTGAACAGGATCCTACAGTCTGTTTGTTTGTTTACTTTGTTATGCCTATTCAAGTCATTATGTCCAGGAATCATAGACATCTTTACACAAGTATTAACAACAATGTTAACCTATATCCCCATAGCCTTCAATAGAGCAAGAAAAGTGGAAAAAATGAACACACTACTTCCACGGAAACCCAATCGCATTTTCTTAAGTGAGAGAATGAAGCAAATGAGATATTAGAAGTAAATTGGAAAATTGTTTCATGTCGCTTTAACCAGAGCTCTGAGGTTGTGTTAATCATTCTAGAGTAAATCGTGATTGCGCTTATGTGTTCTCATTTACTTGTAATACGAATGCTCCTTCTGACACGTGTAAACAGCTGCGATAAACCCGACTTCGATCACACGTAACTGTTAGCATGCCACTCACAATCTGGCCCTTAGTGCGGTCAAATGTAATATTTATGGGCATTTTTTTATTTTGTAATAATCTTTATTTATGTTATACAAACAAATCGGATTTCAGTTAGTTTTGATATTGTCTAGTAATATTGGATATATAATTTATTTTATGAAATTGTTTTTTTTTCTATATTTTTTAAATTAATAAAGAGAAAACATAAAAATAACATTCATGATTAACACAATCGCAATATCAATATTATCATCTGAGTCTATTTTTTAAAATAGAATGTTCTAGTCTAATTATAGAATGTAGCATTCATTTGCGAAAAACTAATGTTGAATGTTGAACTAATGTTGAATTTAATATGCCATATAACAAGGGCTGTTATGAAAGTTATATTTATTAGAGAAAATGTTTAATTGTTATAATTAATGTTTAGCATAGACATCCTTGCAATAAATTAACAAAAACAAAATTTAATGAAGAACATTTATCATGCTAAAAAATTGTCTAATTACTTTTAATAAAAGTTTTGCAATTAAGGAGATCTAGCAAAAATATAAAAAAAGCAACAACAAAAAAATGTGTCCGTAATTTATACTATAATAGATGGTAGTTTAATATTAATAATGTTTATAATCCATTATTTATTTATTGTAATAAGAATATAATAAGAAACAAAAATTATCTGTGGCGTATCACACCTGTAAAATGTAGCACTGTCAAACAGTGGTAATACAGTTTTGCTAAAGCAAGCGGAGTCAACAAAAGGCACACATAAATCAATAGGGGACCGAGGTTCTTACCTCTCCTACCCCACGTCCCGTAGTGCTGTGTAAAACTGTGCGCAATAGATCCAGGAATTAAATGAATGCATAGGTGCCTAACTGGTCTTACACTCATGCATCCATATATATAATCCTGTTTAAATATTGCTTTTTTCGAACATGAGCCAAACAAACAAACTCGCCTTGAATGCCAGGACTCACCCTTGCTTCGGAGCTCCATCAGAAATGACTCAAGGAGGTGCCGCAAGACTGGTTAGTCCAGTGAGGAAAGCAACTCACAGCCACTGGTAGAAAGTGTTCTTGTAGCCCTCTAGAGCAGACCTCTCAATTAGCAAACTGTTTCAAGTACCATATGTCTTGGTGTCAGCATACCCCAGTGTTTCGGCACATAATTTTGACGTCATAGGCTCCAGATAGAAAGTATAGTGAAGTAGACGGCTCAAAATTCTGGACATAAATTGAACAGAGCCCCTGTGCCCCAAACAGAACAGTGAAATATATATATATAAAAAAATAATCCAGATGAAAGCAAAATAAAATAAAAATAATCCTTTATTTAAAATCATTAAAACCAACAGACTCCTGAGTACAAGGGAAAACCATGGCAAAAAAGTCTGACCAGTTCCTGTCCTTAGACCGTAATCATAGACTTAAAGCTCACACAGGTGTTTCATGATTTAAAGCAATCTAAAAACATTTTCATTGGTTATTGCCAATGAACTCATAGTTAACCCTAAGAGTCCCATTTGAGACCCATTGACAACTATCAAATTTTACTTTCTTATATCAAATATAAAGTATCAAGTATAAAGAGCATGATTTAAAACATATTAATCAGTGATATATATTCATATTCAAGAACACATATATGTTTATACAGTCATAAATTTATATATATATATATATATATATATATATATATATATTGCTCTTGATGTGCATTATAAATTAATTATACTTATAATCTGCCTGACATAATACAAATACATCTGATGTTAAATACATATTAATATTGCAGAAAGCATAAATATGCATATCTGCAGCAATAGTGCAAAGTCAGTAATCCTGATCAATGTGATCTGTACAAACAGTATAAAACAAATTTGAGACAAAACTATACAAATTATATGCTGCAACAAACTATTTAATATAACAATCCATAAATCTAAAAGTTAATCAATCAAACTTAGAATGCATATCCATAGTATAAACGTATATAATGCATATGTAAAATTTGATACATGTGTAGTTAAAGGGACACTGAACCCAATTTTTTTCTTTTGTAATTCAGAAAGTGCATGCAATTTTAAGCAACTTTCTAATTTACTCCTATTATCAATTTTTCTTTGTTCTCTTGCTATCATTATTTGAAAAAGAAGGCATCTAAGCTTTTTTTTGGTTTCAGTACTCTGGACAGCTTTTTTATTGGTGGATGTTGTTCACCAAAAATGGGCCGGCATCTAAACTTACATTCTTGCATTTCAAATAAAGATACCAAGAGAATGAAGAAAATTTGATAATAGGAGTAAATTGGAAAGTTTGCCTAAAATTTCATGCTCAATCTGAATCATGAAAGAAAATTTTTGGGTACAGTGTCCCTTTAACCCCAATCCTAGGCTAAGGACCAACGCTCCAAATCAAATCACCCATGCCAATAGTTGATAGTATCAAACTCTGAATTAAATCCTTTAGCTACCAAACACTTTCATTGGAAAATCCGGTAAGTTTTTCGTTTACATAATGAGGCCTATTTATCAAATGTCTGTTGGACCTGATCCAACAGTGCGGATCAGGTCCGACAGACATCGCTGAATGCGGAGAGCAATACGCTCTCCGTATTCAGCATTGCACCAGCAGCTCTTGTGAGCTGCTAGTGCAACGCTGCCCCCTGCAAACCAGCAGGGGGGTGTCAATCAACCCGATCGTACTCGATCGGGTTGAATTGTAGCGATCTCTGTTCTGTAGGCGGACAGGTTATGGAGCAGCGTTCTTTAGACCGCTGCTTCATAACTGCTGTTTCTGGTGATTCTGAAGACTCGCCAGAAACACGGGCCCACAAGCTCCTTACGGAGCTTGATAAATGGGCCTCATTATTTTAAATTTGTCGGGTCTAGTAACCTGTTCAATGACCTGACACCTAAAAGAACTAACATTTCTATGATGTACCTCCATGAAAGGCCTAGATAATGCCGAACAGCCCTTTTCCCCGAGATATAAGACAAATGCTCCATTACACGTGTGCCCACCTTGTCGTCCTACTGATACTATAATAGATGGTAGTTTATTGTTAATAATGTTGATAATCCATTATTTATTTATTGTATCAAAACTAGTCTATAAAAATAAAAATTGCCTTTAACATGTTGAATATATAAAAGCAAACATTTAATGAGTTAATTCTTCTTGATTTTTAAAAATAAAATAAACCCTCCATAGACACATATTTAACCAATTACATTTTCTCCAGGTCAATGAGGCTATTTTCTTTTAGAACTAAATGCAAATGTCCTAAAACTGACTCTGATGCTAAAAAGCAACTGGATACATCTTATTTTGCCATTTTTTTTCCTGATATGGTGATTAGAACCAATTAATGGAAAACCTTTCCAATCTCAATATTACTGTTTAAATATGTAAGAAACATATTAAAGTGGTGCTTTAATAAAATACTAGATGACAAAATATAATTATTATTTATTTTTTTAATATTTATACGTTTATCCAATCAAACCTCAGTAAACACCATATGAAATCTGTAAAGAGAATTCTATATAAATTAAGTTTAGGAATCTAATGATGTCTCAGTATTCCAGACATTGGGGCCAATTTATCATAGTGCGAGTGGACATGATAGGATGTAGTGTATCATATCTGCCGCACATAAATGCCGACAGTATACGCTGTCTGCATTTATCATTGGACAAGCAGCTCTGGTGAACTGCTTGTTCGATGCCGCACCCCTGCAGATTCGCGGCCAATCGGCCACTAGCAGGGGTGTCAATTAACCCATATCTGATCAGGTTGATTTCTGTCCACGGCCTCAGAGCAGGTGGACAAGTTATGGAGCAGCAGTCTTTAGACCGCTGCTTTATAACTTCTGTTTCCGGCGAGCCTAAAGGCTCCTGTGGAAACAGGGGCATCAAACTCCATTCGGATCTTTATAATTCAGCCCCATTGACATATCTATAACAAATCATGATTTCTGTCTTTGTTGATTGCCATGTTTATTTAAAAAAAAAAAAAAAAAACCTGCTGCATTTCCATAGTAATAAATCTAATGTTAAAAATTATTTAAATTCTTTAAAATAAAAACTTACGATAACCATTAGCTTACACCTTATTATTGTCAAACATTTTAATTCATTACAACTGAGATATTAGTATAGCAAAGCATCACTGATGGAAAGGCCTTTAAGTATACACTGAAATATCTCTCTACTATTATATATTTTATATATATATACATAAATATATAACTTTATTTTGTTATGCCATAAACAGCAGATTCAAAGTTTATATTAAATGGAACATCAGCATTAACATTACAAACATATAATATAGTATATATATATATATATATATATATATATATATATATATATATATAAGAGAGAGAGAGATCCATGTGCATATACTGTATATAAATATATATATATTTTTTGTTGAAAAGAATACAAGGCATGTTTATAAAACAGAAAATTATATTATATTGACTGTACACAATATAATAAAATCAGTATTATAACCATATATTATGTACGTCTAGATAACATAATTAATGATAGCAGAATTCATATATAAATGACACAAATACCATATTCACATTTGAGAACAAGCAAATATATAAAAAAAATATAAAAAAGGGGGAAATTATATTTACTGTGCATGATACAATCAAATCAGTATTATAACCATATATTATGTTCATATGGATATTTGTATAATTCATAAAAAGTTCCCCCAATATTTCCCAATAATTTTTTAATATATATATCCCTACACATAAAAAAGGATACAAAATAAAATATATAAATCAAATAATAAGGTACTTTTAAATGACCTAATGAGATAGGAGCTTGATTCATATGTAGTGATTCATCTAAATAGTTAGTACTCCCATAGATGCTAGCTAATAGAGCAGGAGAAAAAGAACTGGACCAGGGGAATATTTAAAGAAAAGCAACTATGTCAATGTCTTTATTGAGACCATATGGGACCATACTGTTAAACAGATGGGTCCAATATGTCTCTCTTTGTCTTAGGAGACGTTCTCTATCTCCTCCTCATTCAGAAACCTTAACGTGTTCCAAGATAGTACCCCTTAAGTAGATGGGATTTTGATTATGAACATTCCTATAAAGACAGTGGGATATACTGGCAATTATGTCTCTGCTTACCTCATATTGATGGAGGGTTATTCAAGTAAGTGCACACCCTTAGGGGGAACTTGTCTGAGAAGATAAGAAAGATCTGGATTCATTTGAATTTATTTTTGTGCCTTGTGTTCTTTTACCTATGTGTTTATTTGATGCATTGTGATTTTACTATATTTACTGTTTGAGGGAACTTGCACACTACAAACTACAGCAACAATTCAATTTCTAACCATTCACATCCACGGTAATCACATACTTGTTGCTGGAACCTTCTTCATAACAGTTATAACAAGTTAAAGACTTCCTGTCAGTGTAGCCGATATCAAAACAGTTGTCAAACAACTAATGTAAACGATAAACAAACCTGACCGAAACCACTGGGCACACCGGTGTTCTAAAATAAGCTTTCACCTATTCTGCCTTAAACAGCTGTTTGTAGGAGGTTGGGCCTCTAGCGCATGAGCAGTGAGCGCCACAAACCTCCAGCAACTGATTAAAGTCACCGGAAGTGACGCGGTAGTCACATTCCTACGCGGTAGACAGCTTACTTTAGAACACCGGCACAGGGGTTGAACTTCCCCTTCACAACAAAAACGCATGGCTAATTAACATAGCCTATTAAAGCGTGTTGCGTATCGTCTGCGTCACATATGTACACAGACATACTGGCAGTCCCTCCCATTGTCTCTAGCGATCAAATTAAAACAGGAGCAAATTAAAAACATTAGCTATTGCTATATACACCCTAAACTATATTAAAAAAACAAGGCAAAACCTTGAGTAACATTAAACATAGCTGGATTAACTAGGAACAGGATCAACCTGTCTCAAGTAGTATGGTAGTAAAGTTTATGGCGGTTTCGAATGTCAGCTTGTAAAGCAGCATATCAGTCATAAATTATATGATCCCTCATTCAGAGGGTGTACAGGCTGTCAGAAAAGGATGTTGAATAACATTAACTCCCCTATCAGGTTTAAATTTGAGGTTGACAAGGTCACTATCCCATTCCTGGATTTGAACATATACAAATATGAGAGTGAGGGGATGGCAGGATTTGCAACATCATTTTATACTAAGCCCACAGATAAAAATGTGTTGTTGTCTGCACAAAGCTTTCATCCCATACATCAAAAGAAGAGTGTCATCTCCTCTCAGCTCATGGGGGAGGCACGTAACAACACGCTTGATGATACTAGAAAACTACAAAAAGAGAGCATAATCATGAAATTGAAACAGAGGGGTTACAGCAATAAGGATATCCACATGGCACGTAGCTGGCTTGTTGGAAAGCAACAAATATCTTTATTAAATAGAACACATCAGGACCTTCACCTAGATGGAGGCTCCTAGATTGGCTCCTAGATTGGTTGGTGTATAAAAAGGCACCTAACCTAAGAGATTTATTAGTCCATAATGATCCGGTGAAATATTATCAGAAAGTATCTTGGCTAGATGGCAAGAGGAAATTAGGCTGCTATAAGTGTGGAGACTGCACCACCTGCAATAGCATGGTCACTGGACCAGTATTTCATCATCCCTATACTGGGAAGAAATACAAGATACATCACATATTATCCTGCATGAGCGAGTTTGTGTTTTACACACTATCATGTCCATGTTCTTTAGTTTACGTGGGTAAGACCTCAACCACGTTTAGAGAAAGAATGGCGAATCATCACTTTGCCATTCTTGAAGCAATTGAAAAAAGAACCTCTGAACAGCCAGTGGCCCACCATTTTCTACAGGCAGAGCACACTGTTGTGGTTCTGAGAACCATGCTGATAGACCATGTGCCCACTCTGAAGAGAGGAGGAGACAGGCATAAAAGACTTTTGCAGAATGAGGCACAATGGATTTACCGATTGGATACAGTGACCCCAAAGGGATTAAACACTCAGTTGGACTACAGTGTTTTTCTGGGATAACGGATGCCTCTATGATCGGATGGTCTAGGTTGCGTCTAATTAACCCTGGAAATAAATTTGCACATACACTGATTGAGAGGAATGGTGTTCTCATATATGAATGATATGCTCCTTTACAAGCTAACATTCGAAACCGCCATAGGGGTATATATATTAAAGTGCGAATGGACATGATACAATGTAGCGTATCATGTCCGCCGCACATCGATAAATGCCGACAGCATACGCTGTCAGCATTTATCATTGCACCAGCAGTTCTTGTGAACTGCTGGTGCAAAACCGCACCCTGCAGATTCACGGTCAATCAGGGGGTGTTAATCAACCCGATCGTATTCAATCGGGTTGATTTCTGACCGCCGCCTCAGAGCATTCTAACAGGTTATGGAGCAGCGGTCTTTAGACCACTGCTTCATAACTTCTGTTTCCGGTGACCGTTCACGGGCATCAAGCTCTGTACGGAGCTTGATAAATTGACCCCATAAAGTTTACTACCATACTACTGAAGACAGGTTGATCCTGTTCCTAGTTAATCTAGCTATGTTTAATGTTACTTAAAGTTTTGATTTGTATTTTTAATATAGTTTAGGTTGTATATAGCACTTGCTCCTGTTTTAATGCGATCGCTAGAGACAATGGGATGTACTGCCAGTATGTCTGTGTACATATGCAACACGCTTTGATAGGCTATGTTAATTAGCCATGCATTTTTGTTGTGATGGGGCGGTTCAACCCCTGTGCAGGTTGCTGCTCATTTTTGCTCTCTTGATCGGAGGTCAATTGGCGCAGTGGTACCTAATTTGTTTTAGCTTCAGCGTGATCACCAAAGACGGTGGGAGGGACTGCCAGTGGGTTTGTCTATATATATGACATAGATGATACACAGCACACTTTGATGAGCTATGTTAATTTGCCATATGTTTTTTGTTGTGAAGGGGCGGTTTAACCCCTGAGCAGGTCTCTGTTCATTTGCTGTCTTGACAGGAAGTAAACAGCACAATGCTTTTAAATAGAGGTGTGGGATAGGTGATTGGGTATAACGTTTTTTCTTGCACTTGATGTCCAAGTGAACAAGGTGCCTGGTTGGTACCAAAATGTTTGGGAATATGTTATTTTAACTAACTTCAATAAAAGTGACATTTTATGATTTCAGAATCAGGTGAGTGCAGTGTCTATTCTGGAGTGAATGAATTGAAACTTGTTGTATTACACTACACAGCACCCCGGTATTTGCTTTTTGGATTGGTGAGTGCATCTGCTGACAAACTGGTATATATATATATATAGTGTAAAAATAACCATAATATATAAGAGAGAAGTAATTAAATAAATGGGGAATGTCTGACCGACTGATTGATTCATCTTCTTTTATACTTCTGAAAAATATGTTGTTGCCTATTCTCTTGGTGCCAGATGGTAGCCAGTTTGACTAAAAGACTCAGGCATATATTACAAGTGGCACACTATTTAGCGCTTTCACTCAGTGGTAAACTTCAATAGAAGTAAGCTTGTTGTGCGCATCGGGTAGCACGTATCTTACAAGTTAAAAGTAAAACATTTGCATGCAAACTAAACCTGACACGCGTTAGCCAAAGGAATTTGAATATCGCATTAACTTATTCTCCCCCATAGTCTTCCATGGAGAGCGCAGATGAAAAAAAACTAACACTTATCGCTTGCATGCTAACCCAAAAGGAAATAAAAATATTTTTCTGTATATACCTATGTATATATTCCTATAGATATATAGGTATAGATATCTATTTAAATTACACTATCAGATATATATAGAAGCAATATATATTTAACAATAAATATTATATTTTTTCCTATGTGAAGAACATAGGAATATAAAATATGTGTAACATGCTTCGGGTTTCATGAATGAGTGTGTTCGTGAATATTAAATATAAAATATAATTGTTTTTGATAATAATTATTAAAAATGATTATTCATGTGTAAAGTATATATATTTTATGGCTTCATTTTAAATTGTTTACAGTATGTATAATCATTTTTAATAATTATTATTAAAAAAAAAAACCTCTAAATATTTCAAGAATGTCATTTAAGATAACTTATTCTTCATGTGCGCTAACCCAACACTGCGTTAGACCTATAGCGTGAAACCAGAAAGCACATTACACATATCTTAAATTCATATCAGGTAGATTACAAATTATGCGCGCTAGAGGGTATTTAATGAACGCAACAAAAGTTGTGTTATTTCACCCTGCATAGCGCTGCCACTACAAGTTTTCAAACAGCCGGCTTGTGTGTGTGATATGGTTGCATTGAGCTCCACACCGCACAAAATGCAAGCGCTGTTTTAAAGTGCTCGTGCACGCTTTCCCCATAGACATCAATGGGAAGAGAGTGTTAGAAAAAACTAACACCTGCGATCGTGGAATGAAAACTCCATAACGCAGCCCCATTGATGTCTATGGGGAATTTTTTTTACGTTTAAACCTACCACCCTAACAAAAACCTCAGGTTTAAACACCCCTAATCTGCCGCCACCGTCATCGCCGACACCTACATAATGTTATTAACCCCTAATCTGCCGCTCCTGACATCGCTGCCACTATGAAAATGCATTAACCCCTTTTCCGCCACTCCCCAACACCGCTGCCACTATAATAAACCTATTAACCCCTAAACCGCAAGCCCCCCACAAAGAAATATAGTAAATTAAACTATTAACCCCTAAACCAAAAGCCCCCCACATTGCAATAAACTAATTTAAACTAGTAACCCCTAAACCTAACGCCCCCTAACTTTATATTTCAATTACAATTTCCCTATCTTAAATTAAATTAAAACTTACCTGTGAAATTAAAAAAACTAATGGCTAGATTACGAGTTGTGCGTTAAGGTAAAAAAACAGCGTTAACAGGTCCTAACGCTGCTTTTTTACTCACGCTGCTATTACGAGTCTTGCAGGTATAGGTGTACCGCACACTTTTTTGGCCTTAACACAAAGCAACTTACGTAAATTTCGTAAAGGCTTTTATCTATGGGGCTTCCATAGCGCCTGTATTACGAGTCTGCCTGGGAGGCCAAAAAGTGAGCGGTACACCCTCTACCGCCAAGATTCCTAATGCATTCTAAAGTCAGTAGTTATGAGTTTTACGTTACATAAAAGCTGATCCAATCAGCCAATAGGATTGAGCTTGCATTCCATTGACTGATTGGAACAGCCAATAGAATGCAAGCTCAATCCTATTGGTTGATTGCATCAGCCAATAGGATTTTTTTCAACCTTAATTCCGATTGGCTGATAGAATTCTATCAGCCAATCGGAATCTAAGGGGCGCCATCTTGGATGACATCACTTAAAAGTACCTTCATTCATCAAGAAGACGTCGTTGGAAGAGGATGCTCCGCGCCGGATGTCTTGAAGATGGAGCCGTTCTGCGCCGGATGGATGAAGATAGAAGATGCCGTCTGAATGAAGACTTCTGCCCGTCTAGAGGACCACTTCTGCCCATCTGGAGGACCACTTCTGTCGGCTTCGTTGAGGACATCTTGCCGCTTGGATAAAGACTTCTCCCGGTAAGTGAATCTTCGGGGGTTAGTCTTAGGATTTTTTAAGGGTGTATTGGGTGGGTTTTATTTTTAGGTTAGGGCCTTGGGCAGCAATAGAGCTAAATGCCCTTTTAAGGGCAATAGGGAGCTTAGGTTTTTTTAGTTAGGCTTTTATTTGGGGGTTGGTTAGGGGTTAATAAGTGTAGGTAGGTTGCGGCGACATTGGGGGTGGGAGATTAGTGGTTAATAAATATAATGTAGGTGTTGGCGAAGTTGGGGGCAGCAGATTAGGGGTTAATAAGTATAATGTCGGTGGTGGCGATGTCCGGAGCAGCAGATTAGGGGTTAATAAGTATAATGTAGGTATCGGGGATGTTGGGGGCGGCAGATTTGGGGTTAATAAGTGTAAGATTAGGGGTGTTTAGACTCGGGGTTCATGTTAGGGTGTTAGGTGTAAACATAAAATGTGTTTCCCCATAGGAATCAATGGGGCTGCGTTACTGAGTTTTACGCTGCTTTTTTGCAGGTGTTAGACTTTTTTCTCAGCCGGCTCTCCCCATTGATGTCTATGGGGAAATTGTGCATGAACCCGTATAACCAGCTCACCACTCACTTAAGCAGCACTGGTATTGGAGTGCAGTGTGGAGCGCAATTTTGCTCTACGCTCACTTCTTGCTGTTAACGCCGGGTTGATAAAAACCCATAATACCAGTGCTGCAGGTAAGCTGCAGGTAAGTGAGCAGTGACAATAAACTGCAAGTTAGCACCACACCCCTCATAACGCACAACTCGCAATCTAGCCGTAAGTTTGAACTAACAATTAAACTAATATAACTATTAAACTAAAATTAAACTAACTACCAATTGAAGAACACTATAATACACATTACAAAAATCCTAAAACTACTATAAGAATTACAAAGTATCTAATTAAAAAAATAAAAAATACTAAATTACGAAAAATAACAAATGAAATTATCAAAAATAAAAAAGAATTACACCTAATCTAATATCCCTATAAAAATAAAAAAGCCCATCCAAAAAAAAAAAAAAAAAAACCTAGCCTATAATAGGGCCTTTTGTGGGGCATTGCCCCAAAGAAATCAGCTATTTTACCTGTAGAAAAACACACAAAGACCCCCCAACAGTAAAACCCACCTCCCAACCAACCCCCCAAAGTAATAAACCTAACTCTAACAAAAACCTAAGCTACCCATTGCCCTGAAAAGGGCATTTAAATGGGCATTTCCCTTAAAAGGGCATTCAACTCTTTTGCATGTCCTGAAAAGGGCATTCAGCTCTTTTAAGAAAAGCCCAAAACCTAAACTAAAAAAAAACCCACCCAAAAAAGATTAGAAAATCCTAACACTAACCTCCGAAGATCCACTTACAGTTCCGGAAGTCTGGACATCCAGGCGGCAAGAGGTCTTCATCCAGGTGGCGAAGTCTTCATCCATCCAGGCAGCGCCTTCTATCTTCTTCCAGGCGGCATCTTCTATCTTCATCCCGGCAGCGTCTTCTATCTTCATCCCGGCGGCGAGGAGAATATTTGATTTGAACAGCAAATAGAATTTCACTAGCTCTCAACCTATTGGCTGATTTGATTTTCCGAAATCAAATCAGCCAATAGGAATGCAAGGGACGCCCATTTGAAAAGGCTCCCTTGCATTGAAGATTCAGTATACAGCGGTGACTGTATGAAGAGGATGCTCCGTGCCGGAAGTCTTCAGGATGGACCCACTCCATGCCAGCGGGATGAAGATAGAAGACGCCGCCGGGATGAAGATAGAATATGCCGTCTGGATGAAGATAGAAGGTGCCGTCTTGGTGGATGAAGACCTCGCTGCCTGGATGAAGACCTCTCACCACCTGGATGTCCGGACTTCAGGAACTGTAAGTGGATCTTCGGGGGTTAGTGTTAGGATTTTTTAAACTTTTTTGGGGTGGGTTTTGTTTTAGTTTAGGGTTTGAGCTTTTCTTAAAAGAGTTGAATGCCCTTTTAAGAGCAATGCCCATACAAATGCCCTTTTCAGGGCTATGGGTAGCTTAAGTTTTTGTTAGAGTTAGGTTTATTATTTTGAGGGGTTGGTTGGGTGGTGGGTTTTACTGTTGGGGGGGTCTTTGTGTTTTTTTTACAGGTAAAAGAGCTGATTTATTTGGGGCAATGCCCCACAAAAGGCTCTTTTAAGGGCTATTGGTAGTTTATTGTAGGCTAGGGTATTTTTTATTTTGGGTGGGCTTTTTTTATTTTTATAGGGCTATTAGATTAGGTGTAATTCTTTTTTACATTTGATCAATTCGTTTGTTATTTTTCGTAATTTAGTATTTGTTATTTTTTGTAATTAGATACTTTGTCATTTTTATAGTAGTGTTAGGATTTTTTAATGTGTATTTTAGTTTTCTTTAATTGGTAGTTAGTTTAATTTTAGTTTAATAGTTATATTAGTTTAATTGCTAGTTTAAACTTAGCTTTTTTAATTTGACAGGTAAGTTTTAATTTAATTTAAAATAGGGAAATTGTAATTTTAATATAAAGATGGGGGGTGTTAGGTTTAGGGGTTACTAGTTTAATTTAGTATATTTTGTTGTGGGGGGGCTTAATAGGTTAATAGGTTTATTATAGTGGCGGTGGTGTTGGGGAACGGCAGAATAGGGGTTAATAACTTTAGTATAGTGGGGGTGATGTGGGCGGATGGCAGATTATGGGTTAATAATATTTAAATAGTGTTTGTGATGCAGGAGGGCGGCGGTTTAGGGGTTAATAACGTTATTATAGTGGTGACGATGTTGGGGAGCGGCAGAATAGGGGTTAATAAATTGTATTAGTGGTGGCAATGTCAGGAGCGGCAGATTAGGAGTTAATAACTTTAATATAGTATTTGCAATGTGTAGGGGGGGCCCGGTTTAGGGATTAATAGGTAGATTATGGGTGTTTAGTGTACTTTGTAACACTATAGTTATGAGTTTTATGTAACAGTTTTGTTGCGTAAAACTCATAACTACTGCTCTCAGATGGCGGTATGGATCTTGTCGTTATAGGCTGTAACACAAGCTTTTTAGCCTTATCGCAAAATTCATAATGGCAGCGCTATGGAAGTCCCATGAAAAAACATAATTTTTACGAGTGCGGGACTGATGTTGCGTTACAGGCTAAAAGGCTTGCGGTACAGCTATACTGACAAGACTTGTAATGGCTGCGTTGCTGTTTTAACGCTGAAATGACCATTTTTTTCAGCGTTAAAAGACGAACGCACAACTCGTAATCTACCTGTTAGTTCTTCACATAGATTCTTTTTAATTTTTATTATAAAATATTTATATACTGTATATTTGATAACGGTAATGTAAAATAGATATCTATAACTACATATCTATAGGAATAGATATACAGGTATAAGTAATATATACAGTAAAACACAAATAAATACATACATATGTACACACATCTATAAATATATATATATATATATATATATATACATACACATATTTAGACATGTATATGTATGTATGTACAGTATATATACAATATAGCCCTCTGCAGTCAAACACCTTGTCATATACCATATAACTTTGAGTCCTTATTGTTTTTTTAATATTTACATTCATTTTTTTTTTATCACATAGTGCTTAAATAAGTGTAACTGTAGTTTTCAATGTATTTATATTGTGTTTAGTGAATATTTAGTGCAACTTTTTATTAATGCACTATCCTTTACACAAGGTCTTCAGTCGGGCTAACCTAACAAATAGAAACATAGAAACATAGATATTGACGGCAGATAAGAGCCATAGGCCCAGCAAGTCTGCCCGTCCTTACCTAACAGTATAAACTTATCTAGTTCGTAGGATAGCCCTATGCTTGTCCCATGCATTTTTAAAGTCCCCCACAGTGTTTGTTGCTACTACCTCTTGAGGAAGTTTATTCCATAAATCAATCACTCTTTCTGTAAAGAAGTGCTTCCTCAAATTACTCCTGAATCTACTACCCTTTAGCTTGAGCTCATGACCCCTTGTTCTTGAATTTTCCATTTTATGTAAAATACCCACAGCCTCAGTTTTACTAAACCCTTTAATGTACTTGAAAGTTGCTCTTGCATTCTCATAATTGTGTTTACTTTCAACTTGTAATATGAGCTCCATTTTCGATTGCACGCAAAAAAGCTGATATTGTTTGCAACCAATAGTTAGCGTGCCACTTGTAATCTAGCCCTTTGATGGTTATTAGACTAATCATTTCCTAACTAATTTAGCAATTGAGCAAAAACAGTATATTTTCTCCTGTACTACACAAATAAGGCTGTTGAATGCTCCATCAAACTATTCAAGCATTAAAAGTCCTTTGTAAACCTAGTTGCACCATTATCCTTTTACAAATCGTATATAAAAGAGATAACCATTGAAAAACTGTCAGGACGTGGTTGCTATTAAAGTTCCTTTATTTTGTCATATGAAAAGAAAAAAATGTAAAATAGGTAAGAAACATTTTATGTGCCATCTCTTGGTATATATATATATAACTTGAAAGAAACATACATGTGTTCAGAAAACATACATCGGATTTCTGTGGTTTTATAACCTTGATCTCTCCCAATAAAAATTGTGTACAAACCTGCGGTATATGAGGCGGCCATGTAAGGGTATAACGTTTGTCTTCTTGCCTTGCTGTACAAGCTTCCTGCCATATACCACATATCTAGTTAACAAGAACTGTTTTAAGTAAGCATCAAAACAACTTTATACTGTACAGTAAATTAGAGGAAGGGCTGTCTGTTTATGCTGCTGTTAGTTTTATTCCCACCATTAGAAACTTGAATGCAGTGGAGGTAATTGAAATCAGAAATGTCCAAAATGTTGCTCAGCAATATGTTTGCCATGGGGCATACCAATAAGTTAGCTGTCTGAGCTGTCACCAAGTCAGTTGAATCATGACAGCTATGTGGTAAGCAAAATCCAAAAAGATCGGCTGTGACATTATATCTTTTAGTCATGAGTGTGATTTAAAATTGCAATGGAGGAAAAATGCAATGAAAATACTTTGTTGTTTTCTAATAAAAAAGAAGGATATATATATATATATGTAAAATTAAAAAACCCCACAATAAGTCACAGAAAGTCAAACAAAATAACATTGGTAGTTCTGGGAAGAGTAAGATATCAAATATTCATAATGTCCTTCATGACTATTAAAGTCTGCCTGATAGGATAATAATCTTTTCTCCTTTCTGTGTCCGGTAAATATGTGATTTTCAGTGTGAACTGATGGGAAATGATAGCTTTATTGAGCTGCCTCTTCAGCTGAAACTGATTCGTCCAGAAAGACCAGACTGACAGCCTCTGTGCTTCTCACACCATAAAAAAAAAACTATTTTATCATTGTTTTCCCCATTACTGTTTCAAACACTGTTTAAATGTTGTATAAATATGTACTTGAGAAGACTTAGAAGCACTTTACATTTAAATGTGGGTTATCAGACGTCAAAAATATAATAAACAAATAGTTAATTCCAGTACTGGTATTCACTGGAATATGTCCAAAAGGGCATTAAGAGAAAAAATGTTCTGATTAACAACGCAATTCAGCAACAAATTTTCTTTGTTCACATTTTAGAGAGAGTTCCCTTGTCTTTGTAAGGTTTTTTAAATGTTTTCTAGTTATGTAGCACAATATAACAATAAGTAGAACAGACTTAAATTCATTAAGATTGAATGGGATAGGGACATTATTACAAATAATTATTTAGATGTATTTATATATACTGCTATAGTATAGGGCCTAAATTCCAAAGAACCAGGAATTTTATGATGTTGATACCTGGAAAAGTTAAAAGAAATGTATCTGTTTTTAGACAAAGGATTAGCAATCTTTTTTTTTAAATGTTTTTTTTTTTTTGTATTTACTTCTGTTTGAAAGTGTTTTATAATGTATTTATTGATATTTATTTTAGTTTCTATGACTTAGCTAAACTAAGAAAGGGCATTTGCCCTTACTCATACCTAGGACCATACATCCAAAATGAACAAGGAAAAAGCCCACAAATATAGATTTAATGCTGTCTGTCCCATTTTTATTGCAGTTATGGGTTGTGGAATGAGAAAAAATATTGGGAATGTTGTTAAAGATTCATGCAGAGTCTATTTTGGCAAATAGTTTTGCAGTTTTTAAAGTATTAAATCTAACCCATTTTTATGTCTCAGCAAGACTGCGGATTTGTATTTAAAATGCAATTCAGTGAAAACAGAAAGCGCCATCTTGCTTGGAACTCTCAGATAATAGTCTGCCTGCTGGTGGGCTCATAGTTAAAGCTTCTCTCTCACTGTAAGCATATTTGAGGCTAATTAGTGTCTGAGGTGACCAAAATGATCTACCCAGTGAGTTGTTGCTCAGCTTATACAATTAACACCCCTCTGCTAAATGAGTCACAGTGCTACAACAAGCCCTAATAACACTTCACTAATACAATAAACAGAAAATGGTTAAACATCACAATAATTTACTTTACAGAACCATATTTCTCTTACTATAATCTGTTTAGCTGTATTTTAAAAACTCAGTAAGTGGAGTAAAATCTGCAACATTTATTTGTTCTAATAATATGAAATCTCACCATTACATTCATAAAAATTCATAAAAAAATCCTTTTTAGGAATTTTTTAGAAAGTGTTTTATTATATGCCATGAGAAATTGTCCTAAGTATAATTAGGTATAAATACTAATTGTCTGTATTAAGGAATTTTTTATGAATTTGATGAATGAATGACTGTTATTTAGATATAATAGGCGCATCCAATCACCCCCATTTTTCGTTTAAAGTTCTTTCCCAAGCTTGAGGTTTTGATTGGTAGATTGGTTGTCTAACTCAGTGGAGGAATCCTACTGTATTAAAAGACTGAGATAATCCCTTCTAAAATACTGTATTTTATCCATTGATTAAAATGTATAATTATAGCTACCAGTTAATTTTATGGGGTGCTCTGTATAATTTTTAGTTAATTCCTTCTGCAACCCAGTAAGTATGGTTAATATATGTTGGGGTATACCTATGTGTTTACACAATTGCACCAGTAAGCTATTTGAGCAAGTACAATTTCAAGAGAAAGTATAAAAATAAACTAAAAATAAAAAGCATTATTTCACTTACTTCTGCTCCATCACACAATTGACTCCTAAACTGCCAAAGCCCTCCAGTGCATTTAACCCTTAACACCCCAGACCTCATTATAATAACAGAAAAGAAAATATATATGTTCAGCACTTTTGTTGTGCTTTTGCAAAAATAAAACTTAACTTTTACACTTATTTTTAAAAAAAAGGATTACAAAAGCGCAGTCATAAAGTACAGTCTTCCACTAGGAAATTAAAAACACACACCAGCACTCCCTGCAGGAATATACATCTATTTTTTTTTGAGGTGATAAAAGTCTATGGACCAGATTACAAATGATGAGCTAACAGTTACGGATGAGCAATATTGGGTTTATCGCGGCTGTTTGCGCACATTGGAAGGAGCATTTGTATTACAAGTTGAAAGTAAATGTGAATGAGTGTTATGCTAGAATGATTACTACGACATCCAACAAAAAAGTGTCATAAAACCTAGTTTCTCAACCTGTGGTACGTGTACCCCTGGGAGTATTTGAGGCATTGGCAAGGGATACTCCAGGGATTGGCCTTCATTTTTTTTCCCTGATGTAGCTATTGTAAACATGACACATCAAAGAAAGCTGTTTCTCATTTCTACCTTTAAGAGTGTGAGTATTTCCCTGTCTAAGTTGAACCACTGCTCCATCACTAATTCACCTCAAATTGGTAGAACCTTAGATTCTGGCCTGTTAGTGACATATGAAGGCTGGAGTTGAACTTCACTGATATGAACTGAGAAAGAGTATTACTGTGACTAAGTGTCACAGAGACAAGTGGTAGATAAATGTGCCACTGTGAAATACGGTAGGTAAAGTGGATCATACTGAAGTGTGCCTTAGTAAAACGAGACAAATAAACTGTTTATGAAATGGTTATTAAAAATAAAACCATAAATATTCAATTTCCTCATCATGTAGCTGTAAGAAGCACATTAATTGCATATAATTATTAATATCAATGGACTTTATATCTGTGTTTTAATATTGTAATATTGCCAAATATTAAATTCCGGAAAACATAAAATAAATATCTGATTCCATTATATTTACTTAATTAAGATATCTGATACAAGCTTGTGAAACCAAGTAATATACATGATTTCCATTTTTGCTCATGTAAAATATCAATAATATTTCTGCTAAAGTTGGGGTACATAGAAAACAAGTGTATGCCTACAGGGGTACTTGCTAAAAAAAGGTTGAGAAACACTGTCATAAAACACATAAAAAATACATTACAAAGTACAGTTACACTCATAATAACAATATCATATAAATATTAAAATAAAATATTACACAAAAAAGGGCTCAAAGATATGAGGTCTCAGATGTTAGGGGGAAAAATGCAGGCAATGGGCTCTAACATAGAGATATATACATGTCTAAATATGTATATGCATGTATGTATGTATATATATATATATACACACACACATATTTATATGTGTGTGTGTGTGTGTGTGTGTGTGTGTGTTTTTATGTGTGTACATATATATTTATATGTGTATATATGTATTGGAGCCCTTTGCAGTTAAGTAGCTGAAAACATGTCACAACATATTTATGCAATATTCATATTTAATAAAGTGTTATGCTGTATATTTACTGTAAATATTTGACATTTAAATGTTCTTCACTTAGGGGAATATGTTCTATGTATTTTTAAATAGATGTTTCTATATATATGTATACCTATATATATATATATATATATATATATATATATATATATATAGTGCTAAACTCACATTGATATGTGTAATACACTAAGTATTTGCATATAATACAATATATATACACAAAAATGCATATTTGCATATGTTACGAATGTAATAAATGATACAAAGTATCTATCCTAGATCAATAAGTATCCACTACCTGAATACTCTATCCCCGGCTGGTCTAAATAAAGACGTAGACATTGTTGCATTTTTATTAAAAACAAACTGTAAAGCAGGGAGATCTGTTGACATATCAGGTAATGGATTATCAATGAACTAGTCCTTAATATATGGTAAAATGTGTAAATAAACTCTGCCCTAATCCAATAGTTTAATGGTTTGTTGCCATTAAAGAATAACGCTAAGCAGGATCTCATCATGTTGCAGCAGCTCAAATTAAAAAAAACTATACCGCATTTGATTTTTTTATATTAAAAGCATATTTTATAGTGTATTATATAATTATAGTGCTTTAATAAAATGTTTAGATTAAGAATGTCGTAGTTTTTAAACTAATTAGCTAAAGAAATGTGTTTTTTTTTTGGGGGGGGGGGCTGGTTCCTTCTCAAAAAAGGTGCGGCTAAATACTCCAATCAGGAATCAAGCCGGGTACACACCCTCTAATGAGCAGGAGTTTTAAATACAATTCGGCTTCATACAAACACCTACCTCTGATGAAGTGTGAGGCTTGTGGGATACTCCTCTATCACACCAAACTCGGCCAGTACTCTTGTTATCCCGGCGTCGAGTCGGAAAGATAGGGAATATCCCAGAGCAGAGAATATCAGGAAAACATACAGCAACAGAGAAGCAGACCAGCAATTCAGGGGTTAACCAGGTAGCGTAGAAAGACAGGCAAGGATTCGGCAAAAAAGTATCAGTCCAGCAGATTATGAGTTAACCAGGTAGTGTAGTAAGACAGGCAGGGTTTTGGCAACAAGGTATCAGTCCAGCAGCAGATTAGGGGTTAACCAGTTAGTGTAGTGAGACTGACAAGGTTCAGTAACAAGTATCAGTCCAGCAGATAAGGGGTTAACCATTTAGCATAGTGAGACATGCAGGGTTCAGTAACAAGTATCAGTCCAGCAGATAAGAGGTTAACCCAGTTAGCGTAGTGAGACAGGCAGGGTTCAGTAACAAGTATCATCCAGCAAACGATCTGTCACTTCCAGAGGTACACGGAGTAGCACCTATACTTGGGCAGTGACAGGTCATTTGCTGCCTGTTTAAATACCCTTGGCAAGGTGCCAAGAGACCGGCCGGCATCAGGAGCGTGCAGTGATGACGTCAGCGCCGCACGCATACTGAGCACACAGCCCTAGGCAACGAGCATGGAGAGGATGCCGCGCCCCTAGCAACAGTGCGGCGTGACATAAAGAAGTGAACACACTTCGAAACGCGTCAGGTTTTCTTTAAAGGTGTTGTACCCGGCTAGCTACAAAGACTTGGTTTTATCCTCCTTTTTATTATTGAACGAACTGGTGTAATACTGAATCCAGATAACCACGGATCAGACCATTCCACTTACTGATTTGTTTTTGGGGTATCTGATACCTCATAACAATTGAGGTCTTATTTGTGAGTGCATTTTTATTCTCTGTATATACTTATAGCTAATAAAACTGTATTACGCTATGTTCACAGTGTTTGTTTTGTATCTGCTCTATTGAGGCCATTACAAACCGATGTATACAACAGATATAAGGAGGGCCTATAAGAGACAAGACCTAGGAGACAAGATACAGCACCTATGAAACAGAGATCCATCTGGGTCAGAGACTCCAATGACTCCCCAGTATGGCTTATCCCTTACCTCATAAGATGAGGGTACATCTTGTAAGTAGATAGACGGTTCCCGCGGGGATACTTTCCATTCCATCTGCTACCATTGTTATTATAATTGGACACTTATCGGACTTTGCCTTGACATTACATTATTAACTACTTATCGGTCTAGGATAGATACTTTGTATCATTTATTACATTTGTATCATATCTAACTGTGCCTTTTCGTGTATATACTGTATATATACAGTATATAAATATATATATATATATTTATATATATATACATATATATATTGTATTATATGCAAATACTTACAGCCAGATTACGAGTTTTGCGTTATGAGGGGTGCTAACTTGCAAGTTATTGTCACCGCTCACTTACCTACAGCGCTGGTATTACAGGTTTTCATAAACCCGGCGTTAAAAGACAAGAAGTGAGTGTAGAGCAAAACTGGGCTCCATACCGCATTCCAATACCAGCGCTGCTTAAGTCAGCGGTGAGCTGTTTGTACGAGCCCGTGCACGATTTCCCCATAGACATCAGTGGGGATAGCCAGCTAAAAAAAAGCCTAACACCTGCAAAAAAGCAGCGTAAAGCTCTGTAATGCAGCCCCATTGATTCCTATGGGGAAACACATTTTATGTTTACATCTAACACCCTAACATGAACCCTGAGTCTAAACACCCCAAATCTTACACTTATTAACCCCTAATCTGCCGCCCCCGACATCGCTGACACCTACATTATATTTTTTAACCCCTAATCTGCCGCTTCAGACATCGCCACCACTATAATAAACATATTAACCCCTAAACCTCTACACTCCCGCTTCACAAACACTAGTTAAATAGTATTAACCCCTAATCTGCTGTCCCTAACATCGCCGCCACCTACCTATATTTATTAACCCCTAATCTGCCACCCCCAACGTCGCCACCACTATACTAAAGTGATTAACCACTAAACCTAAGTCTAACCCTAACCCTAACACCCAATAACTTAAATATAATTAAAATAAATCTAAATAAAACCTACTATTAATAACTAAATAATTCCTATTTAAAACTAAATACTTACCTGTAAAATAAACCCTAAGCTATCTACAATATAACTGATAGTTACATTGTATCTAGCTTAGGGTTTATTTTTATTTTACAGGCAAGTTTGTATTTATTTTAACTAGGTAGAATAGTTACTAAATAGTTATTAACTATTTACTAACTACCTAGCTAAAATAAATACAAATTGACCTGTACCTAACCTGTCTTACACTAACACCTAACCTTGCACTACAATCTTGGGGCGGCAGATTAGGGGTTAATAAATGTAGGTAGGTGGCGGCGATAATAGGGGCAGCACATTAAGGGTTAATAATATTTAACTAGTGTTTGCGAGGTGGGAGTGCTGCGGTTTAGGGGTTAATATGTTTTTAAATCTTTTTTTTTATTGAGGTATGTCTCATATAGATACAGTTCAAAAAATCCAGAACAATCAAATTGATTCAATAACATAGAAAAAACAAAAATTTCAGTGTACACTCAAATGATTACTATTTTGCTTCAACATCAGCTTCGTCCTAATCATGCAACATATAAAACTCTTAACTCTCATTATGCCTTCGGTTTCTCTTACATATTCAACCTCTGAGTTATCTGTTACCTATACCTCATAATCTGTATCGGCTGGGAAATAAGGGGAGAGGGGGGAGTATGGGGAGAGAGAGGTGAAAGAAAAAAAAAAAAAAAGGGGGAGGGGACAGTTGTGTGTTACCATCGATCTAATATCACTACTTCAGAGTGTCTAAAGGGATAAATTAGTTGATCTATTTCTTCTGGTGGAAAGATCTTGATGAATGTGGACTATTTTCTGAAAAAAATTGTTACATCCCTCTCAGATGTTAAGTTTGTGTCCATCTGTTCAATAATACATTGTTTTTTCATGTAGTTTTTGATCTTTAGAATGCTGGGTATCATAGAACCTCGCCAATTCTTAAAAATTAAATTTCTTGTTGCCAAAATAATCATATTTCTAGCCTTTATATGTTCAGGGGCCAGGGTGGATTCTCTAAGGAAAACAACTTCTGCCAAAGAGATAGAGAGAGGATATATCTTCAATACTTTATTCATCCAGAATTCAATTTTCTGCCATAACTGTCTTCTGGGATTAAATTTGCAATTATGTCATCTGAATCCTTTTAATGGGGTATAATAAGAACTATATAATAGTTTAATATGTGATTCTCTCCAGCTTGCAGATAAGGTAGTCTGAGCTACTATACCTATAGACTTTTCCACCTGTTCTATCTCAATATTTGTTCCTGGAAATAAACAATTCCAACTCTGTGTTATCTGATTTAAATTAGAGTTTCCCTGGTGGCTAATTGCCATCTCATACCAGGTTGAGATAGAGGTTAGATCGTTTCTGGCCAGTTGTCTACTTTCCCCCATGACCATGACCATCCGAATTTCCCAATAAGGGAAAAGAGATAGTGTCTAGCCTGGAGGTATGCGAAAAAATCCTTATTGCTTAGTTGAAATTCCTGTTTTAGTTTATCGAAAGATTTTACTGATAAAATATCTTGATCTATAAATTGGGTCATAAAGATTAAGCCCTTCTCCTGCCAGGTATAAAATATTCGAGATTGAGTCCCTTGCTGAAATTCTGGGTTGCCACACAAGCATTGAAACTTTGGAATGCAGAGGTCAATGCCTATTTTTTGCCCATATTCCTTCCATGCCTTTATTATCATATATACAGAGCTGAGACACTTCACCTTTTTCAGAATTAATTGAGCTGGGCAGTGGATTAAAGCTATAGGATTATAGGGATATATAATATTCCTTTCAAGCTGATTATTAGTAAAATAGTCTTTATTCACAACCCAATCTATCACAATACGTGACAAAAAAACTAAGCTATATTTGCTAAGATCAGGTAAGGCCAGTCCCCCCACATTTTTTGGGAAGATAAAGTTTATTTAAAGAAATGCGGGGTCTTTAACATTTCCATATGAAATACCTGAGAGCCCTATTCAATTTTTTCCAATCTTTAACTTTTAAAATGACCGCAATGTTTTGTAAAGGAAAAATAATTTTTGGGAGAAGCACCATTTTAAATAGAGCGATGCGTCCTGACAAGGATAATGGAAGATTTTGCCAGCTACTCATATACTCTATTGTTTTCGATAAAATGGGCGAAATATTAAGACCATACCATTCTTGTGGATTAACTGATATATTAATTCCCAGATACCTAAAATGCGATACTACCTCTTTAAAAGGTGTCACAGAAGGAGAGGTCTCGTTTCTCCAACATTGGTGTGTCCGGTCCACGGCGTCATCCATTACTTGTGGGAAATATTCTCCCCCACAGGGAAAGGCAAGGAGAGCACACAGCAAGAGCTGTCCATATAGCTCCCCCTCTGGCTCCGCCCCCCAGTCATTCTCCTTGCTGCTCTGAACAAGTCAGGGGGGAACAAAGAGTTCCCTAGCGATGAAGGAAGTAACCAAGATCATCCAATGGGCAGAGAATCACTCCTGCCATCTATCTGCTATTCACATCCCAGGAGTAGACAACTGGGAGGCGGACTATTTTGAGTCGTCAGACTTTCCATCCGGGGGAGTGGGAACTCCACCCGGAGGTCTTTGCTCAGTTAACTTAATTATGGGGCATTCCAGATATGGATCTAATGGCGTCCCGTCAGAACTTCAAGATTCCTCGTTACGGGTCCAGATACAGGGATCCCAAGGCGATTCTAGTGGATGCATTAGTGGCGCCTTGGTCGTTCAACCTAGCGTATGTGTTTCCACCGTTTCCTCTCCTTCCCAGGCTCATAGCCAGGATCAAACAGGAGAAGGCCTTGGTGATTCTGATAGCTCCTGCGTGGCCATGCAGGACTTGGTATGCAGACCTGGGGAATATGTCATCGGCTCCACCATGGAAGCTACCTTTGAGACAGGATCTTCTAGTACAAGGTCCATTCGAACATCCAAATCTAGTTTCTCTGCAGCTGACTGCTTGGAAATTGAACGCTTGGGTTTTCAAATTCTGTGACAGATACTCTGGTCCAAGCCAGAAAACCTGTGACTAGAAAGATTTACCATAAAATATGGAAAAAATATATCTGTTGGTGTGAATCCAAGGGATTCTCCTGGAGTAAGATTAAAATTCCAAAGATTCTCTCCTTTCTCCAAGAAGGTTTGGATAAAGGGTTGTCAGCTAGTTCTCTAAAAGGACAGATTTCTGCTTTATCTGTCTTGTTACACAAACGATTGGCAGCTGTGCCAGATGTACAAGCTATTGTTCAGGCTTTGGTTAGAATCAAGCCTGTTTACAGACCCATGACTCCTCCTTGGAGTCTAAATTTAGTTCTTTCAGTTCTTCAAGGGGTTCCGTTTGAACCTTTACATTCCATAGATATTAAGTTATTATCTTGGAAAGTTCTGTTTTTGGTTGCTTTTTCTTCTGCTAGAAGAGTTTCTGAATTATCTGCTTTGCAGTGTAATCCACCCTATCTGGTTTTCCATTCAGATAAGGTTGTTTTGCGTACTAAGCCTGGTTTTCTTCCAAAAGTTGTTTCCAACAAGAATATTAACCAGGAAATAGTTGTTCCTTCTCTGTGTCCGAATCCAGTTTCAAAGAAGGAACGTTTATTACACAATTTAGATGTTGTTCGTGCTTTAAAGTTCTATTTAAAAGCAACAAAGGATTTTAGACAAACCTCATCTTTGTTTGTCGTTTGCTCTGGTAAGAGGAGAGGTCACAAAGCTACTCTCTCTCTTTCTGGCTGAAAAGCATTATCCGATTGGCTTATGAGACTGCCGGACGGCAGCCTCCGGACCGCATCACAGCTCACTCTACCAGGGCTGTGGCTTCCACATGGGCCTACAAGAACGAGGCTTCTGTTGATCAGATATGTAAGGCAGCGACTTTGTCTTCTCTGCAAACTTTTGCCAAATTCTACAAATTTGATACTTATGCTTCTTCGGAGGCTATTTTTGGGAGAAAGGTTTTGCAAGCCGTGGTGCCTTCCATTTAGGTAACCTGATTTGCTCCCTCCCTTCATCCGTGTCCTAAAGCTTTGGTATTGGTTCCCACAAGTAATGGATGACGCCGTGGACCGGACACAGCAATGTTGGAGAAAACAGAATTTATGCTTACCTGATAAATTACTTTCTCCAACGGTGTGTCCGGTCCACGTCCCACCCTGGTTTTCCTAATCAGGTTGAAAATTTTTTTCTTTATACACTACAGTCACCTCGGCACCCTATAGTTTCTCCTTTTTCTCCGAACCGTCGGTCGAATGACTGGGGGGCGGAGCCAGAGGGGGAGCTATATGGACAGCTCTTACTGTGTGCTCTCCTTGCCTTTCCCTGTGGGGGAGAATATTTCCCACAAGTAATGGATGATGCCGTGGACCAGACACACCGTTCGAGAAAGTAATTTATCAGGTAAGCATAAATTCTGTTTTTTCCTAACCCACATTAATTCTGATTTGGAGTTATTGATCTTATATCCTGTGAAGGTTCCAAAGGAGTTAATGATCGAAAGTAATCTTGGAATATTTTTACCTGTATCCGAAATGTAAACCAACACATCGTCAGCATATAAAGCAGTTTTTTGCTCTACTGAGCCAACCTTTATTCCCTCGAGGGATTGTCTAATTTTAAGAGCCAAAGATTCCATCGCTAAATCAAATAAAAGAGGTGATAATGGGCATCCTTGTCTTGTGCCTCTCTGGAGGCTAATTAAATTAGATTCTAAGTTATTAATAATCAGTTTAGTAGAGGAGTTGATACAAAGATTATTAATAAAAGAAACAAAGTTATCTTTAAAACCAAAATTGGACAAGGAAGTTAGAATATGCTGATGGTGTACCGAATCAAACGCTTTTTCTGCATCAAGCGTGATAATTGCTAAATCAGACTGATCCTGAGAAGACATTTCTTGTGAGCTATGAAAAAAATCAAGAACTAAAAACAATTCTCTAATTTTAGCCCCTAAATTGCGCTTAGATAAGAATCCTGCCTGATCCTTATCAATAAGAACCCCTTATGTTTATTCTAGTGGTGGCGATGTCAGGAGCAGCAGATTAGGTGTCAATATTTTTATTTTAGTGTTTGCAATGCGGGAGGGCCTCGGTTTAGGGGTTTATAGGTAGTTTATGGGTGTTAGTGTACTTTTTAGCACTTTAGTTATGAGTTTTATGCTACAGCTTTGCAGTGTAAAACTCATAACTACTGACTTTAGTCCCATTGAAAGAATACTTTACGAAAATTGCGTAAGTTTATTTGCGGTATGGCCAAAAAAGTGTGCGGGACAGCTATACCTACAAGACTCGTAATAGCAGCGGTAGTAAAAAAGCAGCGTTATGAGCCTTAACGTTGCTTTTTTTACTCGTACCGCAAAACTCGCAATCTAGCCGTTAGTGTATTACACATATCGATGTGAGTTTAGTGCTGCAGAGGTTCTCTCCTTTCTACTTTATATTTATTTTTAACTGAGCCAGTAGTGAGGAATCACTTTTTTACTTTTGAAACACTTCCAGCAGCAGCTCCCTAGTTATAGCACCTAGCATTTTTAAGTGCCACCCAGGTTGTCTCTCAGTCACGTAATTGACTGAAAAACAACCTTCAATCCATTGTATCATATATATATATATATATATATATATATATATATATATATATATATATATATAGAGCCAAAAGTAAACGTTATTTTTTTACCATACTGCTAAATAAAAGTTTAAAGTAAGAGTAAGTGTTATGGCATTGCCTCTTTATTATGCATTTGTTGATTATGCAATTCTGCTGTATTTCATGCTATTTTAATAAAATGGATTTGGATCTTCAATCCATTGAAGATATTAGTTACTGCCACATTTGGGCCTATTAAGCTCTTAAGATACACTATATTGCCCAAGTATGTGGATACCTGATCATTCCAAAACCATGGACATTAATATGGAGATGCCCACCCCCTTTAAGGCTATGATAGCCACCATCCTGTGAAGAATTTTTACGTTGCCTGTAGAAATTTGTGCCCATTTTGACAAAATTACATTTGTGAGGTCAGGCATTGTTATTGGACAAGAAGGTCTGACTCACAATCGGTGTTCTAATTCATGACAGTTGACTGAAGCAGATCTGGTAGGGCAGCAATTTCACAAACTGACTTTTGGCAAAGGTGGCATCCTATGACAATGCCAAGTTTAAAGTCACTGAGCTTCCGTATGACCCATTGTAATGCCAATGTTTGTCTATGGATATTTAATGGCTATGAGGGATTTGTGAGGGATTTATTTATGCACCTTTTATTAAAGGATGTTGCTGAAATACCTTAACTCAGTAATTAGTATGGTTGTCCACATATTATTGGCCTTATAGTGTTGGTAGTTTAATTTGAATTCTTGGAATTATAGGTGGTGCTTATGTTTATAGCAAATCTCATATTGTACAAAAAAACTAAGAAGCAACTTTAGGGTGTTCATTCTATTTACATGGGATGACAAAAATCTGGTGACTCTCAACAGGATAATACAGGTGATTAGGCAAGCACTGGATAGCTTCTTGCATTTGCAGCTTTACTTTATCCTCCCTCAATTTTATTCTCACTGTAGTCTCCTCTTAAATATTCCTTCCCTATGTGTGGAGTTTTCAAGGCATCTGAGGGATCATTAAAGCAGGATATCTCCTTAGAGGAGATCAGCATAATCTGCTCCCATATTTGTTCAATTTCAGCCTGTATCCCACATGCCTATGCAGGTAGGCTTAATTCCTATAGAGAGAACACCAAATCACCCTCAGTCTTTAAATTTCTAATTCCAACAGAAGGCAAATGTCATGTTACTGTCACGCCGATCTGTCTCCTTGTGGCTGTTGCCACAGACGCCGTTGGCTGTCCTCCTGTTGCCATGGCCGTTGCCATGGACGCAGTAGTTCTTTGTGGCATTCAGCGATGACGTCATCGCCACACACTGGGTCCTTCCGATGCCAGTCCGGATCAGCTGTCTTCTCCTTAGAGCGCATCTACACCTATGTAAGTACCTTACTTACTTACATTCCCTGCCCATTTATAGTTTTATCTTTGTATTTCTGGGTGCTGTTTGAATTGCTGTCTCTTGATTGCCTTACTGTTGATGAACTCTGCTTGACTCTGACCTCGCTCCTCCCCTGAACTGCTGAATTGTCTTTTTTTGCTAAACTCTGCTTGTCTCTGATTACTCTCTACCTAAACTCCTTGGTACTGTGAAGGATTGGACCGTTTGCCTGGTATTGACCTCTGCCTTCCACTGACCACTCTCTGCTGCTTTAACCCCTGAACTGCTGTTACTGTGGATAGCCTTCTTGTTGCCGAAATCTGATTGCCTGACTATTCTTCAGTTAACCCCTGTAGTGCCATGAAGGATTTCCCTCTCTGCTGTGAGTACTGCTTTCCTCATTTACTTATCTGTTCTCTTGTTCTGGGATACTTCCTTATCCTACCACTTGACGCCTGGATAAGAAGACTACTGGCCAAGTTTGGTCTGATAGGGAAATATCCCACAAGCATTACTATATACTTGGGCCTTGGACCCAAATGAGGTAGCAAGAGTAATCTCTTCAGGGACAAATGCTGGGAACCCATGCCATACACCTGCAAATTCTGGATTCCAAATTAGAGACTATTACCGCTATGCTCTCCTCACTTGTTGCAGAGAAAAATACTGCTCCTGTTGTCACACAGCCTACCCCTGCTGCTAGTACCGCAACCTCCTCCCCTGCTTCTGACAGTATACCTGGATACCTTTGCCTGACAAATAGGATGGCACTACCGACTGTAGGGGATTATTGTCCCTGACAGAGGACCTAAATTTGTTTCCCTTTTTGGAGAGCTCTTTGCAAAATGATTGGAACCACTGTTTCCTTGTCTTCTGGCTACCATCCTCAGACTAATGCTCTGACGGAGAGAACAAATCAGGATCTCAAAGCCTATCTCAGAGCCGATGTCAATTCTCAGCATACCAGTTGGTCTGAACTCTTGCCCCTGCTCTCCATTTCAAGCCGCTGCAGGTTGTCAACCCCAGGTTAACAACCTCTTCCTTCTTTCAGTCCAGCCTACAGGGGTTCCTACTGCTGATCGTCATTTCACTGACCTTTTCTACTCATTGGCAGTGTATACGCTCTCAGTTATGTTCAGCTGTCTCCAGATACAAGAAGCATGCTGACCATCATTGAGCTACTATTCGTGCCTTTACTTTTGGTGAGCAAGTCTGGATCTCTACTCGACACATACACTTAAGTCAGCCCTGTCACAAATTGGGTCCTTGCTACATTGGGCCCTACAAGGAACTCAAAACAATTTCTCCTGTAGCCTACAAAGTGGTCTTGCCCAGAACCTTGCACATTCATCCAGTCTTCCACATCTCTCTGCTCCAGCCCTACATCACAAACAGAAATACCTGACTCAGACCTCCTCCTCTTCCGCTTTTGGTTCATGGTGAACCGGAGTATGAGATTGCCAAGATTCTAGATGCATGCAACTTCAATACCTTGTACACTTGAAGGGTTACTCTGTGGCAGATCGTTTCCGGGTTCCTGCCTGTCATATGCACACTCCTTCCCTGGTCTCCAGATTTCAAGCTACTTATCCCGCCAAGCCTATGTAGGGTCCCGGAGGTACCCTTTGAGGAGGGGGCTCTGTCATGCCTCTCACCGCTCCATCTCCATGTGGCCGTTGCCACAGACTCTGTCGGTTGTCCTCCTGTTGCCATGGCCGTTGCCATGGACGTGGCGGTTCCTTCTGGCGCTCGGCGATGATGTCATTGCCGCACGCCAGGACCTTCTAATGCCGGTCCGGATCAGCTGTCTCCTCCTTGGCATGAATCTACACTTATGTAAGTACCTTACTTACTTACATTCCCTGCCCAAGTATAGGTTTATCTTTGGGTGCTGTTTGAATTGCTGTCTTTTGATTGCCTTACTGTTGATGAACTCTGCTTGCCTCTGACCTCGCTCCTGTTTAACCCCTGAACTGCTGGATTGATTTACCATTGCTGAAATCTGCTTGCCTCTGATTACTCTCTGCCTAAACCCCTTGGTTGTCTAAGAGCAGGGCTTCTCAGTCTCTTTACAGACTCATAATACTCAAATACAATAGCATTGCATAATCATCAACTGCATAAAGAAATGCAATGTAATAACACTTTAAATTTCAAACAAGTAGTAGATTTTTTTTTTTCTGAAAAATATTAAAGTTACTTTGATTTGGCCTGCCCCTGTATCATGTGACTGCCATAAGCCAATTGCAAAATGTATCTACTTCTATACTGGCAACTCTCATTAAGAACTGGTGACTCTGAAAGTGGGACTTTAAAAAGATTGTTCACGGTTTGATATTAGAAGCATTTTTTTTATTGCATGCTCTATCTGAATCATGAAAGTTTAAATTTTAAATTTGAGATTACAATTCATTAATTTGCTGTTATACTACAGCTAAATTATAGCAAATTAATCTGCACATACTAATACTTCTAAAATTGGAGAGAATAGTTTCTCAGAACCAGTAATGCGTTACCAGATTTACTACCCAAGCACAGGTAAATCACATGACTAGCAACAGCAGACTGTTAGGTCTACATGAGGAATGAGTTGAGAAAATATAATATGAAGCATTAAAGTTTTTGTATACATTGTGTTTTACCTGATTCAATTGCACTAAAGATACAAAGAATGTGGTTATGATACTGAACTGTAATTCTTTATAAAATAGTAAATAGTTTTAACTAATAGCACTAAGCAGCTTTTGGTTTTGTGATAATATGTGTTTATAAACAAGCACAATGCAATAAAAAATATTAAAGGGACTATTGTCTGTTCTGTGTCTGTAGCTCTCTTTTGTTAGTTAAAGGGATAGAAAACCCCAAAAAATGTTTTCATGATTCAGATAGAGCATGTGATTTTAAACAATTTTCTAATGTATTTTATAATCAATTATTATTTGTTCTCTTGTTATCGTTTGGTGAAAAGCAGATATGTAAGATCAGGAGCATGCACGTGTCTAGAGCACTATATGGCAGGATTGTTTGCAAGAACGTTATCTATTTGCATGAGAACTAGATGGCAGCACTATAACATAGTAGATGAGGTTGAAAAAAAGAAAAAAGCAAGACTAATGGCACTACTATTGAATATACTCAGGATACTCTGTTTAGTAGCTAAGATTATATATATCTTTTAAAATGATTAGCAGAGTCAGGTGCTGTGTACTTTTTAGTTTCAAGAAAGAAAAAGGAGTTTCAATCCTAGGATTGAAAATACTGTACACTTGAAAAGCACTCTTACCTAAGGAGAAGGGGCTAGGGTTGGAACAGAAATTCTCAGGGGAGGGAGACGGTCTTAACCGTAACAGGTTAAAATGTAACCTTTATTAGGAATCTCAATAAAATTATTGTCCACAAACAAACATATATTCTTCTATTAAAAACACAGATGAGATAGGGGATATTATATGCAGCGTGTTATGTTGAACGTAGGAAATTACTGATGGGATTAATTCTTAACCTATAATGAAAAATCCATAGTCAAGAACCAATGTTCCCTTGGTAAATGGATAGTATGCAGTACTATTAAATGTTAGTACAGGTGTTTGGTGCGACTGAACATAGTATTAGACTTGCTAATGTTAATAGTACACCTTAATAGCGTTTATTTGCTTTGCGTTAAATGTTCATGTCTGCTTAGGTAACTTAGCAACATTTATTAAAGGTCAAATATGTATACCATAGTTTATTCAACTCACAAGGACTAACCTGATATTGGGAAATATTGAGAGCACTAATATAAGTCTCTAGCAGATATCCATAGAATCAGGCTATAAGAACGTTTATATTAACCCTAACACAGGTAATACCTACAAAACAGATTACAGTTTATAAGGAGGATTTGAATATCCTCTCTATTTTTCTGATAGCATTACGAGTGGTAATAACAATAACTTATATTCAGGACACACAGTATCACGAGTGGCAACATAGTAATGTATAAACAATTTGACCTTTAATAAATGTTGCTAAGTTACCTAAGCAGACATGAACATTTAACGCAAAGCAAATAAACGCTATTAAGGTGTACTATTAACATTAGCAAGTCTAATACTATGTTCAGTCGTACCAAACACATGTACTAACATTTAATAGTACTGCATACTATCCATTTACCAAGGGAACATTGGTTATTGACTATGACTTTTTCATCCTAGGTTAAGAATTAATCCCATCAGTAATTTCCTACGTTCAACATAACACACTGCATATTATATCCCCTATCTCATCTGTGTTTTTAATAGAAGTATATATGTTTGTTTGTGGACAATTATTTTATTGAGATTCCTAATAAAGGTTACATTTTAACCTGTTACGGTTAAGACCGTCTCCCTCCCCTGAGAATTTCTGTTCCAACCCTAGCCCCTTCTCCTTAGGTAAGAGTGCTTTTCAAGTGTACAGTATTTTCAATCCTAGGATTGAAACTCCTTTTTCGAGGTTGAAAAAAAGAATGAAGTCTATCGAGTTCAACCTATACAAATCTAATATACTTACAAAAAAGCTCCAGTTGATCTTAAATTAATCTCATTAAAAGGTGACCCATTTAACACCAGCAATCATATCCCTGAATTATGTTTCTAGCCATATTTGTATCCAAACAATTTTTAAATGTATCTAAGGTATTGGCATTCACTACCTCCTTTGGTCTAAAGTAATCATGTCACCTCTCAAGCGCCTTTTTTCTAGAGAAAACAGACCCAGTTTGGCTAACCTCTCTTAATAGCTTAAATTTCAATTCCCCTTATTAGCTTTGTGGCCTTTCTCTGAACCTTTTCTAGGTCTGCAATGTCTTTTTTTGAGATCGGTCCCCAGAACTGCACTCCTTACTAATTTCCTTTCATGTAGTGCTCCAGATGTCTACATAGGTATCTCTTCAAAATAGAATATTATGGGAACAAAACAAATTTGACAATAGAAGTAAATTGGAAACTTTTTAAAATTGTATGCTCTGTCTGACTCACAAATGTAAATTTTGGGTTTCATATCCCTTTAAGCTCTGTATCTTCGCACTTGGTGGCTCCTTCATAAACTTGAAGTATTCTTACACCATGTGACAGAAGCAGTGTGCATTCACAGATCAGTCATATTGTATCAGTTTTCTGTGCACAATGCAGAGTGAGCTTAAATTTTTGCAGCAATTGCATTGTTCTGTATTTTTATTTATTTTGGGCTAGATTACAATTGGAGCGCAAATTTATCACACGCCCGTAAACGGGAAAATTTGCCCGTTTACGGGTGCGCGATAAATAGCTATTAAAACCTCGGGTTCATTTTTAAAATATTGCCCAATTGCCTCTAAAATAAAGTGTGTAGTGCCTTTACTAAAATAAAAAAATATCACCATCTATTTTTTTGTTAAGAAAAACTGCACTAAGCAGTTTTTAGGGGTTAAAGTTGGTGGCAGTGGGGTGTTAGAAAAAAGTGGCAATAAAAAGTGCCTTTACATTGTGGTCTATGCGGACTGTGTTATGCCTGTAAATATAGATTTATATGCCTATATACATATATATTTATGTGTTAATATGCGTATATACACGTTAACACATAAATATACAGTATATGTATATATTCATATATATATTTAAATTTGCTGCCATCGTAGTGTGCCTTACCCCCTTAGCTGCACTAGGTTCTCATGCCGTGTCTCATGGTATGAGACAGAGGCTCCCATTGGAGCCTATGGAAGTTTGCTCTTGTGAGCGCAACGCTTCAGTGCAATGCGAACGTGAGGTTGCGTTCGCATTTCACCTAACTTGTAATACCAGCGCATGTTTGCATGTGCTGATATTACAAAGTGGAGCGCAAATATCCCCCTTCAAGAAAGCGATATTTTGTGCTTCACTTGTAATCTGGCCCTTTATATTTTTTAATGAAATTTTAAAACTGTGTAAAAACAAATCTGCAAAAATATCAAATGGGTAATATATCCTGATCTTCTGAGATCCCGCCATAGTCCTCAATTGATTGACAGATGAAACCCCGGGTGGACATGATTCACAATAAATGCTTGTGCAATGCAGCCCCCTGCACATTAGTGGCCAATCGGCCGCTAGCAGGGGGTGTCAATCATCCTAAAAGGTGCCAGATGAGTTAAGGAGCAGTGGTCTTAAGGCCGCTGCTTCTTAACTCCTGTTTCTGGTGAGCCAGAAGGTTCGTGCAGAATCAGCAGCATCTGCTGCTTGGTAAATATACCCCTATGATTTGAGTGAGTACACTCAAGTTTACATTCACTTTAACCAAAGTGCAAGTTACATCTGTGAGAAACCATACAAAGTCGCAAAGGATGCAAGAATACGAGTGTTCCAATATAGTGGCGTCCAGTGTGAAGATGCGAAGCTTCACCAGCCTGCACCTCTAATGGGTTAAAACAAGAGAATAACTATGAAGAAATAAAATATCATGATGAGCAGTAACAATTGTACTGTAGTTGTATCCAGCACTTTAATATCTATTTAACTATGAGATGCATTTTCCCCACATAAAAGTTTGCAAACAAATCTCTTACAATAGATTTTTGTTTTCTTTTCTATTTCCTTGCTTTTCTATGGATTGTCTAAAATGATTGCCATTTTCTCTTTAATAACAGTAAATGCTTTTGCTACACTGTGATTAAATGTCTGTGGTATGCTTTCAGCTAGAGGGAACAAGGCCAGTTTTGTTTTGATGTTTGTGTTAAGGGGTTTATTTTAAGAAATGACACTTCATATTTCTGCTAGAGCAAAACAAACTAAAATGAGAACCAATATTGGTGCATACCAATAATTATACTTGATAGCTCTTCTGCCAGGTTTTTTTTATGGTAAAACCAGTTTTGTTGTGTTTTATGCCTCTGAATAACATAATGACAAGGTGAAAACAGCATTTAGTTTTTATTTCTTATTTTCTCTGTTTTCCATGAAGGTTTTATAGTGTAAAACTATAGGAACTAGTGCTAACATTCCATGGTCTAATTCATTAGATTGCCGGGGGTACAATAATGGTGCAAAAGCTGAGCTTCAGAGTATTAACTAATTTGGCTGGTGTTAAAGGGACATGAAACCCAAAATTAAACTTTCATGATTTAGACTGAACATACAGTTTTAACAGCTTTCCGCTTTACTTCTATGATCTAATTTGTTTCATTCTCTTGATATCCTTTGTTGAAGAAACACCAGTGCACTACTGGTAGCTAGCTGGACTCATCGGGTGAGACAATAACATGAGGCATATATGCGCAGCCACCCAATCAACTGCTCGTGAGCCTACCTAGGTATCCTTTTCTGCAAAGGATATCAAGAGAACAAAACAAATTAGATAATAGAAGTAAATTTGGAAGTTGTTTAAAATTGCATGCTTTATCTGAATTAGGAAAGAAAAAAAATGAGTTTCATGTGAGATCAAATTCTATTTTCATTAGAATTACTTCATTCTGTTTTACATATGCACAAAAATGTCATCAGTTTTTAAGCATAACCCAGCTTCCATTTTTATTTAGCATTTAGCAACTTGTTTAATTTCCTTAACCCCTTAATGACAACTGACGTACCAGGTACGTCATGCAAAAACTAGCAGTTAATGACAATGGACGTACCTGGTACGTCAGTTGTCTAACAGAGTGCTGGAACCGATCACAAATGCTTCCAGCAGCTCTGAGGGTATTGCAGTGATGCCTCGATATGGAGGCATCCTGCAATACCACTTTACAAGCCTCCGATGCAAAGAGAGCCACTCTGTGGCCCTCTCTGCACCGGTAGCGATAGTGCCAGACTGCCAGTGTCCACTATCCGGGTGTGAAGGTGCGTGCGCGCGTGCATGATGCGCGTGCGCGTGCACGTGAACATGCATGTGCGTGTGCACGGTGCGCGCGCAAGGTGCGTGCGTGCACGGTGCTCGTGCACGTGCGCACATTATCCACACTGACACCAATGAATGAGGGCAAAAAAGGGAGAAAAAGAAAAAAAAAAATTTGAAATATAAAAGGATCTGGGAGGGGGTGGGGGTATTGGGGGTGGCTGCTACACTACAGAAATAGTTTTAGTTAAAAATAAAGTTTAAGTTAAGTTAAAAATAAAATAAAAATACTTTTTGGGGGGTTTTTGGGGCCAAACTGGGTATTGGCAGACAGCTGCCAGTACCCAAGATGGAGGTAATTAGGTAGGGGAGAGGGTTAGAGAGCTGGAGGGGGGATCAGGGAGGTTGGGGCTAGGGCAGGGGTCCATCACAGCTAAAATATTTTATTATTTTTATTTTAAAAAAAAAAAAAAAACTCCTTTATTTAGTACTGGCAGACTTTCTGCCAGTACTTAAGATGGCGGGAACAATTGTGGGGTGGGGGAGGGAAGAGAGCTGTTTGGGAGGGATCAGGGGGTGGGATGTGTCAGGTGGGAAGCTGATCTCTAAAATTAACCCTGCAAACTCCCTACAAGCTACCTAATTTAACCCCTTCACTGCTGGGCATAATTAACGTGTGGTGCGCAGCAGCATTTAGCGGCCTTCTAATTACCAAAAAGGAACGCCAAAGCCATATAAGTCTGCTATTTCTGAACAAAGGGGATCCCAGAGAAGCTTTTACAACAATTTCTGCCATAATAGCACAAGCTGTTTGTAAATAATTTCATTGAGAAACCTAAAATTGTGAAAAATGTAAAGTTTTTTTTTTATTTGCTCGCATTTGGCGGTGAAATGGTGGCATAAAATATACCAAAATGGGCCTAGATCAATACTTGGGGTTGTCTACTACACTACACTAAAGCTAAAATTAACCCTACAAGCTCCTTACAAGCTCCCTAATTAACCCTTACACTCCTGGGCATAAAACACGTGTGGTGCGCAGCGGCATTTAGCGGCCTTCTAATTACCAAAAAGCAACCCCAAAGCCATATAAGTCTGCTATTTCTGAAAAAAGGGGATCCCAGAGAAGCATTTACAACAATTTGTGGCATAATTGCAGAAGCTGTTTGTAAATAATTTCAGTGGGAAACCTAAAGTTTGTGACAAATATTGTGAAAAAGTGAACTTTTTTTTTTTTTTATCGCATTTGGCGGTGAAATGGTGGCATGAAATATACTAAAATGGGCCTAGATCAATACTGTGGGTTGTCTTCTAAAAAAAAATATATACATGTCAAGGGATATTCAGGTATTCCTGACAGATATCAGGGTTCCAATGTAACTAGCGCTAATTTTGAAAAAAAAAAGTGGTTTGGAAATAGCGAAGTGCTACTTGTATTTATTGCCCCATAAATTGCAAAAAAAGCAAAGAACGTGTAAACATTGGGTATTTCTAAACTCAGGACAAAATTTAGAAACTATTTAGCATGGGTGTTTTTTGGTGATTGTAGATGTGTAACATATTTTGGGGGTCAAAGTTAGAAAAAGTGTGTTTTTTTCCATTTTTTCCTCATATTTTATTATTTTTTTTTTAGTAAATTATAAGACATGATGAAAATAATGGTATCTTTAGAAAGTCCATTTAATGGCGAGAAAAACGGTATATAATATGTGTGGGTACAGTAAATGAGTAAGAGGAAAATTACAGCTAAACACAAACACTGCAGAAATGTAAAAATAGCCATTGTCATTAAGGGTAAGAAAATTGAAAAATGGTCCGGTCATTAAGGGGTTAATGTATAATATATCCTGATTTAATATATTTTATATATATGTTCATAACTAAAATATTCAACAAAATTCTTAATATATATGATTTTATGGAATAAGTATGTGTTTTATATGTTTTAAAAATGTTTCCCATTTAGAAATACTAGTTGTAAAGGCTTTTTAGACCCTTTACACCAAGCAGTGGCAATTACTGGTCAAATACAAAAAGCCAAAAGTTGTCAATGTAAACATTTTTTTTGGCTCCAATTGTAGTAAGACAACATTCCGATGCTGTATTTTGGCGAGTGTTAAATAAAAACTTGACAGCTTTGAAAACAACTATATACTGCTATCGATAACAACATCAATGTACACTCAGCCTGTTTGTTTAACCCACACAAAGGGGATGACACATAGGTAAAGTCTCACCCAAGAGCCCCAAGCATTGCAGCTCCCAAACAGAACATGTACAGCTAGCCAATCGGGAGAGGCGTTACCTTTATCTCTGTATTCAACCCCTCTGTGGAACTAGGATTGATAATATAAACATTACGGGCAAGATTACATATGCAGCGCAGGCTTCAGCACAACTGCTGAAACCCGCACCACCCGTAATTTCACCTTGCACATCGGGGAACCACATAAACCCCGCCGGCAGTTCCTGGAGTCGCCAGTGACTTAAAGCACTTTAGAAACTGCCGGCTCATAAGAAAATATTTTTTTTTTTAAATCTTCCTGAAAAGTCTAACCCGCCTCCCAAAAATAAACCTGACACGTAAAAACCCCTATAACCACAATCCCTCACATCACAACTAATAATAAAAGTATTAACCCCTAATCCACCATTCACCCACATCACGATCTACCTAATAAATGTATCAACCCCTAATCCGCATTCACCCACATAGCAATCTACCTAATAAAAGTATTAACCCCTAAATCCGCCAACCCCAACATCGCAAACTACCTAATACATGTATTAACCTCTAAACCACCCTTAAAAAGGGCCTTTTGTAGGGCATTGCCCTAAAGAAATCAGCTATTTTTCTACAAAAGAATAACATACGCCCCTAACAGTATACAAAACCCCCAAACCCCCAAAATAAAAATAAAGTAAAACCTAATCTACCCATTGCCCTGAAAAGGGCATTTGTATGGGCATTGGCCTTAAAAGGGCATTCGGCTCTTTTGCTGCCCATTTAAAATAAAAATGGCTATTCTAAAAAAAAAAAAAAACACTCCAAAATGGAAAAAAAACATTACACAAAATAACAAACAAATTATCCAAAATAATAACTATTATTCCTATTCTAATACCCATTTAAAAAAAAAAACACTCCAAAATAAAAGAAACCTAATCTTTAATAAACATGTATCTTTAAAAAAAATACAAAGACCCACTAACATTACAAACCTGCACCCCCCAAACCCACAAAATAATAAAAACTAAATAACCTAATCTACCCATTGCCCTGAAAAGGGAATTTGTATGGGCATTGCCCTTAAAAGGGCATTCAGCTCATTTTCCTGCCCTTAAAAGGGCATTCAGCTCTTTTAAGAAATGCCTAACCCCTAATCTAAAAAAAAAACACCTAAAAAACTTTAAAAAACTTAAACCCCTCTTTAGGTACTGAAAGTTGCTGAAGTCCCACTTGAACGATCTTCATCCCGTCGGCTCCATCTTCATCCAGGTGGCTCCATCTTCATCTATCGTGGGACCGGCATCTTCTTCATCCCTGCGGAGGCAGAGCGGTCGATGCGCGGAGGCGGAGGTCCAGGCGAAGGTCCAAGGTGGAGGTCCAGGCGGAGGTCCATTGATCTGACGTGGAGGTCCTCTTCATGTGATCGTCCGCCACAAAATGAGGATTGAAATGCAAGGTACCACTTTTATACTGGGGGTACCATTGCATTCCTATTGGCTGAAAAATTTGAATCAGCCAATAGGATTTAAGCAGATCTCATTCTATTGGCTGATTCGAATCAGCCAATAGAATGAGAGCTGCTTAAATCCTATTGGCTGATTTGAACAGCCAATAGGATTTTAGCAGCCCTAATTCCTATTGGCTGATTTAAAATTTTCAGCAAATAGGAATGCAATGGTACCCCTAGTATAAAAGGGGTACCTTGCATTTCAATCATCAGTGTGCGGCAGACAATTGCATGAAGAGGACCTCCATGTCGAATCGATGGACCTCCACCTGGACCTCTGCCTTAGACCTTCACCTGGACCTCCGCCTCCACGCATCGACCGCTCCACCTCTGCAGGGATGAAGAAAGTGCCGGTCCCGCGATGGATGAAGATAAAGCCGCCTGTATGAAAATGGAGCCACTGGGATGAAGATCGTTCAAGCGGGACTTCAGCAACTGTGAGTACCTATAGAGGGGTTTTTTTTAGATTAGGAGTTGGGCATTTCTTAAAAGAGCTGAATGCCCTTTTAAAGGCAGGGAAAAAAGAGCTGAATGCCCTCTTAAGGGCAATGCCCTTTAAAGGGCAATGGGTAGATTAGGTTTTAATTTATTTTTATTTTGTGGGTTTGGGAGGTGGGGATTTGTATATATGTTGGGTGTATTGTTTTCTTTTGTAGAAAAAGAGCTGATTTCTTTAGGGCAATGCCCTACAAAATGCCCTTTTAAGGGCCCTTGGTAGTTTATTATAGATTAGATTATAGGGTTTTTTACTTTGGGGTGTTTTTTTTTTAAACAGGGTATTAGAATAGGAATTTTTTTTTTGTTTTGAATAATTTCGTTTGTTATTTTTTGTAATGGTAGTTTTTTTTATTTTTTTTTTATTTTAGTGTTTTTTTTATTTTTTGTAATGGTAGTTTTTTTATTTTGTAATGTTAAGTTTTAGTGTAAGGCAGATTAGGTTTTATTTCACAGTTAAGTTTGTATTTATTTTAAGTAGGTAGTTAGTAAATAGTTAATAACTATTTACTAACTAGTCTACCTAGTTAAAATAAATACTTACCTGTGAAATAAAAATAAAACCTAAGCTAGCTACAATATAACTTTTAGTTATATTGTAGCTAGCTTAGGTTTTACTTCACAGGTAAGTATGTATTTAGTTTTAAATAGGTATTATTTAGTTAATAATTGTATCTTTAATTTAGCTCTATTTTAATTATGTTAAAGTTAGGGGGTGTTAGGTTTAGGGTTAGGTTTAGAGTTACAGTTAGGGTTAGGTTTAGGGTTAGGTTTGGGGGTTAATAGTTTAATTTAGGTTGTTGTGATGTGGGGGGCTGGTGGTTTAGGGATTAATAGGTTTATTTAGTGGTAGTAATGTGGGAGGCCAGAGATTTATATTGGACTACTTTCCAATATCAATATAAATATTGCATATCTGTATATCTCTTGTTGAGTGTATAAAAACATATGATGTAATTTATATATTTCATTTAGCAGACATTCACATTTAATATTATACAAACAGACAATTTCATATCCATTTATTCGTACCTATTATTTGAATCCTTAAGACTTCTATGTTTTTAAAAATACATAGGTTAAGACATGTTGAAATCTTGATTCTTAGGTTTTCAGCTTTTCATATTGTCCTTCTTAGGCATAAACAATCTCCCAGATTCATGTGTTCATATTTAATATGTTGTCTGAATATATAGATATATATTCATTTGAGTATCTTAAACTACATGAAAATTAGGCACAATTCCTTTATCTTAGATCTAGTTTCTCATGTGCTGTTTATCTGAGCCAACAGCATTTTCAACTGAGAATGTGAATTAGGTCTCAGCAGGGACAATTTAACACTCGGATGAGAACAGCTGCACCCTCTGAGGATGTTTGTATATTCCTCTAATCTCACAGACGGACCGTCTGTTCCTTACAGGGGTTCCTGTAATCTAAGTAATGAATTTCATTTCTTTGGCTAAATTAATTTAGAGATTTAAATCTGGGAAGGCTATCCACCAATAATTCATTGGAAGTTATCTCTCTTCTGAGACCGTGATCAAAGGCTCTTTAGATGTGACATCATCTCTTATAATTTGAGACCAATGTTTGTTTCCCTTTAGAAGTCATGTCTATTTATTTTGTTCTATAAATCTGTAGTTGAAAGCAAAAGGGAGGAGTTGATATCACTCATTCCAGTGTTTGTTCGCAATGCAGCTAAATCAATTCATAGTAGATATAAGCTAAATGAAATATTAGATTCTATGATACATTTGTAGTTTATTTAAGGTTACTTCACAGATACCCTGACAGGGGTTAATAACATTATGTAGGTGTCAGTTATGTCGGGGGCAGCAGATTAGGGGTGTTTAGACGTGGGGTTTATGTTAGGGTGTTAGGTTTAAACGCAACTTTTTTCCCCCATAGATATCAATGGGGCTGTGTTACGGAGCTTTTCATTTCACAATCGCAGGTGTTAGTTTTTTTTCTAACACTCTCTCCCCATTGATGTCTATGGGGAAAGTGTGCACGAGCACATCAAAGCAGCGCTTGTATTTTGTGCATGGAGCTCAACGCAATCATATTGCACGCACAAGCCGGCTTTTCTAAAATTTGTAATGGCAGCGCTATGGAGGGTGAAATAACGCAACTTTTGTTGCATTCGTTAAATTCCCTCTAGTGCAAAAGTTATAATCTAGGTGAAAGGCAATCAAATGTTTATGAATTCTGTTTGCTTATTATCATCATCGTTTATTTGTATAGCACTGCAAAATTCTATAGCTCTGGGTACATAGATAGGGGTATACAAGGTTTAAAGGGACAGTCTACACAAGAATTTTTATTGTTTAAAAAGATAGATAACCCCTTAATTACCCATTCCCCAGTTTTGCACAACCAACACAGTTATATAAATACACTTTTTACCTCTGTGATTACCTTGTATCTAAGCCTCTGCAAACTGCCCCCTTATGTCAGTTCTTGTGACAGACATCTATTTTAGCCAATCAGAGCTGGCTCATCTGAACTCCACGTGCACATTGTTATCTATATGACACACATGAACTAACACCCTCTAGTGGTGAGAAACTATCAAAATGTCATGAGAGAAGAGGCGTACTTCAAGGGCTTAGAAATTAGCATATGAACCTCCTAGGTTTACCTTTCAACTAAGAATACCAAGTGAACAAAGCAAACTTGGTGATGAAAGTAAATTGTAAAATTGTTTAAAATTACATTCTCTATCTGAATCATTAAAGTTTATTTTGGACTAGACTGTCCCTTTAAGTGAAAAACTCTGACCATGCCTCTAGAATGTCCCTGAACGCATGTGGCCAGCAGTTTCTTTGCTTCTGCAAGATTTTTGAGACAGTTCTTGCTTTATGCAGTCAGAATAGTTTACCCAAATAAATCAGATGTGAATATCTTACAATTACATTTACAAAACATTTTTTTTCAAGCATGTAACCTATGGGTTGCGGTTGTAATTATTACTTTCACATTGCTAGCAGCTTTCATTTAACATGCAAGATCTTATATATTGGAGCACTTAAAGGGACAGTCAAGTCAAAATGAAAATGTCATGATTTAGATAGGGTATGCAATTTTAAACAACTTTCCTAAGTTTCCTATTTACTTTTATCATCAAATTTGCTTTGTTATCTTGGTAATCTTTGTTAAAAGCTAAACCTAGGTAGGCTCATAAACCAATTTCTAAGCCGCTGAAGGCCTCTTATCTAAGTGCATTTTGACAGTTTTTCAGTTAGACACTGCTAGTTCATGTGTGTCATAACAATAACATTGTGCAGTTATTTAAAGCACTGATTGGCTAAAATGCAAGTCTGTCAAAGTACTGAGATAAGGGGGAAGTCAGAGGCTTAGCTACAAGGTATTAACAGAGGTAACAATTATATTAATATACCCTTGTTGGTTATGCAAAAATGGAAAAGATAGCTGAAGTGAATCCCTGTGAATTTCAAACATGATCTCGCCTTATCAACAGGGCCCATCGTTAGTCTAATGAGTGTCCATGAATCTATCACAATCACTTAATTTGACAAAAACTCCTATACGATTATAAGAACAAATGTTTCTTCAGCTACGTTCAGCCATATTAACAATTGTATTACATGGCTTACTGGACAGTTTTTACATGGTGTTGCAAGTAGCATTTTTCCCCAATTAAATGCAAAATATATTATCTTGTCTAATTTTATAGTGTAACATTGACGTATATTTTTTGTTTTGCTTTGTTTGTCTGTTTTTTTGAACATTAGAGTACACATGCAGTTAGAAACATTGACTCCATTTAGTGATCTAGCATTAATCTTTAACAATCAGACAACTAAGCCATTTCCTAAGTTAAAAAGATTTAAATAAAGCAAACACTGTCAGTCAACAACCTGCCTCTTTCAGCGTGCCCTCTAGTCTAGACTGTCAGATTCCAGACAAGCAATTTTCCCCTGTGGGAGGCAAAGAGTAAACTGCAGCCTGCTCTCTTCACCTTTCCTACCATAGTTGTCACTTGAGGCTTGTATATCTCTAAATATCACACAAATGGTATTAACCCCCTATACAACAGATGTACATTATAAAAATGTAGTTTTCTATCTCTGTTTACTTTTTGTTATCACAAGGCATAAATGAAGGAGCAATGAGAAAGAACAATGTTTAAGGAAGAAAATACTTGCTTCTGGCTTTATGTATAGAAAATATAATACATTTTACCATATGTAAATACATTTAAAAAATGTTTTTAACCCATTGGGAACTATTAACAATGGTGCAAATATGACTAGAGTTAAGATAAAAAAATCTCCAAGGTGGCTATTTTCTGTGTTTTATGAGGGTTAGGAGATCTAAACGTGGCCATGGTCTCCTTGTCAAACACTGCACAGCGTCACAGGTGTGTGTCATGTGATCTTATCAAATTTAGAGGGGGTGTGATCTCTAGTTTAAATGAGGGGTCACTTGTTCCTCTAACATAAACAGAGGAGGAGATTTGTTTGAGCCCCAAACCCCCTCAGATTAAACAGTACTTTTAAATGCAGGTTATTGCTGCTTTAAGGGTAAAGATTTGCATCTTATGTGGGCATGTGACCCTTCATTTGAAAGGGCAGACTCCCCTCTTTCAAGGGTTGTTTTGAGTCTGTAAAATGTAAGTGGGGGATAGGGGCTCAATTGCCCCCTCCCTTGGGTTAAACTGTTTGAAGTAATCTTTCTGTGACTTTGCACTGTTTCAAATGAGTGCAAATTTAGTAAAAAAACATTGTTATACGTTAGTTTTTAACTTAAAGTGACAGTGTACACCAATTTTTATTTAATTGCATGTAATAGACACTACTATAAAGTTTTTAACTTAAAGGGACAGTATAAACCAATTTTTATTTAATTGCGTGTAATAGACACTACTATAAAGAAGAATATGCACAGATACTAATCTAAAAATCCAGTATAAAACCTTTTAAAAACTTACTTAGAAGCTCCCAGTTTAGCACTGTTGATGAAGTTAGGCTGGGACACCCATTAAAAGGGGCTGAGAAAGCAGGAATCTGTAAACTTCAGTCTACATCTGATACTTTGGGGTTTGGCTAGGAGTCTGAAAATCATCACAATGTCATTAAAAAAAAACAAGCAAACCTATACAATGTTACAAAAACACTCCCAGATGGGCTTTATAAATTGATCATCTACAAAACATTTATGCAAAGAAAACTCTAGTGTACGATGTCCCTTTAACACTGACTTGAAGAGGCAAGGTTTTAAAGGGACATTCCAGTGGACATTCTAGTCAAAATTAAAATGCACATAGATGAATTACATCTTTGAATAGAAACATATTTACAATATACATGTACTGGCATATTACGTCTAGTAAAAGTTATCACTGTTTTAATGTTAACATATTTCTCTGCATGCACATGTGAAGCCTAGCAAGATATTCTCTGTGCATCAGCATTTTAAAGTAATGGTAAAGTTGCGGCTCTCTGATCATTCATATAGGTAGCCTATGATTTAATCAATGAAATTTCTAAGTTTTAATTATATTTACAGCGCCGTCGCTCCGCCCTCGATTGACTTCCTGGTCAGTGCTCTATCCCATGTAGAATGCGGCCCACCCGCTTTCTACGTAAGCAACAAGGCGCACTCTCTATGAACTAAGATATGCGCATTATTTGCCGACTATATTAAATGAGTTGAGCATGCGCTGTAGATAGAGGGGGCAGTTTGGCTAAACTCGTGGTCACCTAATGCCCAGGATTTCAACTGGATGCCGGAGTATACGTTGCAAAAAAAAAACTTTTTTTCTTTCAACTTTTATTTATTTATTGCCCCTTGCGCATTGCCTGCTGTCCTAGAGTTTAACCCCCCCCCACCAACTTCCTATTGAGGTCCTGATTAAAGTCCTTATGGGATGTCACCCAATAACAGCCCTACAGTGTCTGCACATATTAGCCGGCAACCGGGCTCCTCACTCAGTGGCGGTGAAGTGTATGCGGCGAGCTGTGGAACTTTCACTGTCGTCTCTAAAGACTGTAACTAGACAGTTCTCCAGTGTGGCTCACTCAGAGGTAAATTATGTTTTACCACCCCGGGTCCATCCAAGGCACTTCCTGTGACTGACTGAGCAGTCAACGGTGCGTGACTTGACTGTACCCCAGCTAACTATCTAATTACTTGCAGCGTTGGGGTAAATAATCAAAAGCAAAAGCTGGGAGTGCGGAGTCAGGCCGAAGACCCACATGCAGTGAAATGAACTAGCGGTCAACTCTGGGTAAAGGCTTTACCCAGGGTTGACCCTTGACTGCTAGTAGTAATGTTAATTTCACTGTGTGTGGGTCACCGGCCTGACCCAGCACTCCCAGCAATTAGACAGCACTCAATCTGGCAATGGACGGTCCCTCTTCGGTACACCTGCTGACTGAGTCAGTGTGCTTTTGATTATTTACCCCGACGCTGCAAGTAATTAGATAGTTAGCTGGGGTACAGTCACGCACTGTTGGCTTCAAGTTCCCCAGGCCTGACCCCACACTCCCAGCAATTAGACGCATCAGCACTCAATCTGGCCATGAAGGGTCCCTCTTCAAAGGCCACTGACTCACCCAGAGCACAAGTGTACCGAAAATGGTCAGGGTCCAGGGCATGAGATTGAGTGTGGTCAGGTCGTTTAAAGCTAGCACTGCACACCATATGGGTCCCTTTTAGGTTAGGACTGTGGTTATTGTATTGTATTTAAGTATTGAAAGGCAAGGATCTGAGCCACAAGCTTACTTCTCAACATGACACTTCTAAGCATTTTATAAGATTTTGTATTAAGCCAATTGTCAAACTACTGATTTATTAGGTGAAATAATAAAATTGATTATATTGACCCTTAAATAATTCCTATTTTCATGTTGCTTTCAATTTGTATTAATCTATGTGGGTATAATTTTATACACCTAAGGCTTTGTGTTCAAATTATTATTTGCAGATATTCATATGTTCTGCAAATAGAATATGTAGACACACACACACACACATATATATATATATATATATATATATATATATATGTCATATCTATATATGTGTGTGTGTGTGCATGTGTGAGTTTTATTTAAAATTTAATTTATATTACATTTTTAAGCCACTCCTCATCCCTGCTCCTGCCCACCACATATCACACACATTTTCCCGGTGTGGGGGGGGGGGGGGAATACATAAAATCACACACACACATACATTCACTCACACTTATACACACACACATACATGCACACACATATACACAAAGGGTCAAGGAAACTACTACAACTCAGAGGGTCAGCGCTCCAAATTAGGAACTTTACCTCTCAAATATGGACAGTTTGCAGGTGTGTGTGTGTGTGTATATATATACTGGGGTTAACTGCCCGTGGCTCTGGTGACATCACAGCTTTTTTGGAGTGAAGTTCCCTTCCATGTTTTGTATTTTCTCTGGGTGATTACATCCACCTGTGCACCCCTTCTTTGTTCTCAGTCTGTTTGGCTTTGTGAGCTTGCATGATGGTGTGGCTGTGTTAGGGACTCAGGCAGTGGAAAGGACCTTGACGTGGTGCCTGAGATTTCCCATTTGGCCAGATGCGGTAACTAACCTTTCCAGTTGTGATTTTATCTTAGCTGTGAGCTAGCTGGTGAGTGCTGGGTGTTTCTATGTGTTGTATTACTTTTTGTTTGTAATCCCCCTTGTTTCTTGCACCAATTCCGGACTGGGGTTAACTGCCTGTGGCTCTGGTGACATCACAGCTTTTTTGGAGTGCTATCTAGCACCCAGGGCTGGATGTTGCTGAGTCACAGGATGTGTACCTGGTCCGGTCTTGGAGTGAAGTTCACTTCCATGTTTTGTATTTTCTCTGGGTGATTACATCCACCTGTGCACCCTTTCTTTGTTCTCAGTCTGTTTGGCTTTGTCAGCTCGCATGATGGTGTGGCTGTGTTAGGGACTCAGGCAGTGGAAAGGACCTTGACGTGGTGCCTGAGCTTTCCCATTTGGCCAGATGCGGTAACTAACCTTTCCAGTTGTGATTTTATCTTAGCTGTGAGCTAGCTGGTGAGTGCTGGGTGTTTCTATGTGTTATATATATATATATATATATATATATATATATAATAGCGAGAACAGCACCCCTGAGAGAGAACAAAAGCTAGAATATATTCCATGCCTGTTCATTTCTATTGCAACTCAGGGTGCACGTTCTTTTGGCACATTATGCCTTTTCACAGAGAAAAAAATATCCTGTAGCATATCCGTCTGACCCTGCCCAATGACAGTCCAGCACCGAAATACCAGGCAATTCTTCTCTGAACAAGAGAAACAACAACCCCAGACGATCGTTTTGGCCTTCAGTGTGGTGCAGTTGTATCTCTCTAAGGGCATGTGTGCAAGGAGTCCACGTCTGGTTTCCCCCATTACTCTTAAGGAGACCCAAGAGTAATTTGCATAAATATCAGAAGAGAGAGCACAGCACCCCTGAGATAGAACAAAAGCTAGAATATATTCCATGCCTGTTAATTTCTATTGCAACTCAGGGTGCACGTTCTTGGGTCTCCCGAACAGTAATGGGGGAAACCAAATGTGGACTCCTTGCACACATGCCCTTAGAGAGATACAACTGTACCTCACTGATGAGGCCCACAGAAGGCCGAAACGATCATCTGGGGTTGTTGTTTCTCTTGTTCAGAGAAGAATTGTCTGGTATTTCGGCGCCAGACTGTCATTGGGCAGGGTCAGACTGATATATACTTTTTTGTATGGAACTGATTTTTTTTGCACTTGCACTTTATTACACTTGCATTGTACTTACTTTTGTGGTATAGAAATTTTTTGCACAAGTCACTTGACTTTTTTGCTATCTATTAGTTTTACCATTATAGTACTATCTGTGTATAGGATTGGTTAGATTTTTAAATATAATTTCGTTGTCTCTGTTTTCCTACTTTGTACAATGACAATAAAACGAATCTAATCTAATCTAATCTAATATGCTACAGGATATTTTTTTCTCTGTGAAAAGGCATAATGAGCTAAAAGAACGTGCACCCTGAGAAGCCATAGAAATGAACAGACATGGAAGTTATTCTAGCTTTTGTTCTATCTCAGTGGTGCTGTTCTCTCTCTA
>NC_069502.1:657744675-657757175 GCF_027579735.1 Bombina bombina
GCATAAAAATAGGGTTACAAAGGTATGTGGTATCATTGCGCAGGGTCTTGGGAAAAAAACGTTTGAAGAACCCTGCTATAAACATTTCATGATTCCATACACAATTAATTAATAAAAGTTAAAGTATTAGCAGATATGAAAGCTGTTTTTTTTTGTCTTTTAGAAAGAACATATACTCATCTTCCCAGGCTAACTATGGCAAGTAACTAAGGCTTGTTTACCTTTCTACTCTGAACACTTTGGCCTTGAAAGATATTTAGTATAATAAGTTTATTTAGCTTATAAGATGTGTTTTCTTTTCTTTTCAGCAATATAATTCCATTTTACTTACTCTTAATACATATTTGTTTAGTGTAAGTTTTTGTATTCAATGTGTAGGGAAGTAGCTATGTCAGTGCTTGATGAAAAGTATAATTTTTACAGTCTCTCAAGATTGAGAGCAAAAGATTAACCTGTACACAGATATAAGTAAGGAAAGAGATTTAGTGAGCACATTTTTGTTTTTGAACTCAGACAAACTAAGTACAAGACCAAGGGGCCTATTTATTAATGTGCCAGTGGACATGATCCGATATTGCGGATCATGTCCGCTGCAAATCGATAAATGCAGACAGCATACGCTCTCGCCATTTATCATTGCACAAGCAGTTCTTGTGAATTACTGGTGCAATGCCACCTCCTGCAGATTTGCGGCCAATCGGCTGCTAGCAGGGGGTGTTAATCAACCCGATCGTATTCAATAGGATTGATTTCTGGTGATGTCTGTCCGCCTTAGAGCAGGTGGACAAGTTATGGAACAGCGGAGCTTGATAAATATGCCCCAAAAACTTGTGCACAATGTCTCTGGCCCTTACAATCAAATAGTGACACAAGTTGGCGAGATATTCAAATGGCATCTGTCCTCATGTCGAGAAAGCTGGAAAAGTATTCTAAAGGGCCAACAGTACTGTTTAAAGGAAGCATTGCCGAGACGTGTCTTACAATGCATTTCAGTGGGTGGCGATGCTGCTCTGATGCTGGCGATATATTAAAAGAAGCTTTACAACCTATATTGAAGGTGTAATGTAAATAATCCCTTAAAACAGTATTGTATGACAGTACAATTTACATGTGTCAATAGAAACTCAACCCCTGTTCTTACAATGCAACAGTGAATTAAACATATCAATAATACACCTATAGGAGCTGGATGATTGTGGGTATATGAAATATGTATATACATGTATTGTATAGTATAATGCTAGAATATGTATGTAAACTGTAAATGTGATTGCTCTAATCTTCTATTGTGTCCTTAGGCATGTACTTAGCTGCGATATAGGTGGCAGGGGGGACTATTTTTTATTATATTCTATGGGAGACACATCGCTACTCGTCAGCACAACAAGTTTCAGCTCACATTTTTAGAATATCGACAGACTGACGAACTGGGAGCCTGGTGAACCCAAAAAGGCATTTTCTCGTTGATTTGTCAATGTTTGAAATATTGGGGCCTCTGGGAGAATATATTTGTGTTTTGTTCCTATTAGGATGAGATCTCACAGAAACATCTTTCACAAAGTGTTTGCCACCTGATGAAGTTCCTTCTGTGTGTCATTACTGTGATTTACCTACCTGCCTTATGATCATATTAAAAACTAAGTATTGCAGAATGTAAAATCACTGCTTTGGTTTAGTATAAGTTTCAATAAAAGTTATATTATTTCACAACAATTTAGTCTCCTCCCCTTTTCAATGTTAATAGGTAAATAATATGGTGTTCTAACTGGTGCAAACAAATTAGTTGAGTTAGGAACATTGAGATATATTATCATAAAATAATCTCAGTTACTGCTGAAAATATATCCAAATGGATGCTAATTGCTTATTCTTTCTATAAGAAAAATCACTCAATCCAGATGACCTAATATATTGTATGAAAAAAAGAAAACAAAATACTATGCTTGACTAAATACTTTGTTGCTAAGGAAATCAGATCTTAGCTGCAAATACAATGGTGCTCTGAAGAAGAATATGTTAGCATAAGCAGTAGTTCAATACCAGAATGAAAGACTATCATATAAAAATATGTTTCTCAAGAAAACACTCATGTTTTTATGCTGTTTTTGACATTATGAATTGTGTTGGGAATTACCATGGCTCCTGAAAAAGTGTCAGTGGCACTAAAGAGGAATTAGGTTCAATTATGCACTTAGGCTGATAGGACAAAGCATTACGAGGGATAGAAATTGACAGCCAAGCTAATTAATTTGAATCTTTAAATTGCTCAGCTATTAAGTGTGCTCTTTTAGCACAAGTTCTTGGCTTAGGCTGTTGAATTCCAGTAAGTTCCATTGATATAGTAACCTTTTTTTAATGACTGCTCTCAATATTTCAGCATTCTTGTGTTTGTAAATTATTGTTGTGAATTAGTGAACCTTGTCTAGCAAACTTGTGGTAGGAGGATTAGATTTTGTTTCCAGTAAAGTGCTGCCAGTGTTAAAAATAAAAAAAACATTTTTTAACATCAATTTATTATAGGCCAGTTAAGTAAGTCAATATTTCAACTACAGTTCTTCTCCTTTGCTCAAAATAAAATACAGTGTCAGACATTGGACAGTCAATAAACCAACACCAAAGTTAATTACAATCTTGAATTGTTATTAATTAGACAAAGTAGCATTAAAGCGGAAGTATTTTATCATAGTTGTTAAAAAAAAAACAAAAAAAAAACTACAAAACAAAAAAAAAAGCATTTTTAATATGTTACATTTTTTTTATTACCATGTTTAAATTAGAGTATCCAAGAAAGTACATTTGTAAACCCAAATACCACATGCAGTCATGCAGTATTCCATTAAACAACTAAAATTAAATTAGGGTTTATAAGAGTATAATTGTTAAAAAATGAATAAATATTGCAGTCAGCTATTATCATTATTATATTCATTTCTATATAAAGTGGTAAAACATTTGATTCACTGGGCATATGAGTAGGGGTACACAATGACTGATAAATGATTAAAAAAACATGCATGAAACAGATAAAAAAAATTAACTAGAGGAGGAGGGGCCTATAATTTTACAATCTACAGGAACTTGTGCCTAATATTTACATAACTCAATACTACCAAATCATTACACATACAAGGTAATGCAGCTGGTGACATTTTTTACAATGATAATACTCATTTTTGTCTTAACATTTATATTTATATATGTAGATCTTTGTACATTTTTATAGTCTTGAATTTGATCTTGTTATTGGAGTTTATTGTGATTGATTAATATGGCAACGTTTTACAGATTTTTCAAATTTGAGGCGATTAAAATCCAATTGAAAACCATGTTTACATCATTTTTATTGAGAAGATTTGATAACATTATTCATATCAGTCAACATTTTTTTCTTGTTTCCTTTTTTCTGGACTTTTCTGATTTAACAGTCTTCCTCGTCGGGTTGTGCTCGTATTATGAGTTGAAAGTAAACTGTTTTTGCACTTGCGAGAATTTAGAATATCGCTTGTGCATTCACATAGAGGTCAATGGAGAAAAAAAAAGTGTAAAAAAACCCTTACACTACACTCTTGCGCAAACACGATCACATATTCTCATTTGCGCTAACCCAACATGAAAATATGTATATTTCACATTTTATTGTTCTACAGAATATGTTCTATTTATTCATACATAAATATTTCTATATATATCTAATGGTATTTTGGTAAAATATATTTATATATATATATATATATATATATATTGTACATAGGTATAGATATATACATATATATCTATATCTATATATATATATATATATATATATATATATATAGAGAGAGAGAGAGAGAGAGAGAGAGAGAGATTGTACATAGGTATAGATATATACATATATATCTATAGGAATATAATGTGCTTAGAGGAATATAGCTACACCTCACTGACGAGGCCCAATGAAGGCCGAAACGATCGTCTGGGGTTGCTGTGTTCCTTGTTCAGAGAGGAATTGCCTGGTATTTCGGCGCTGGACTGACCGTAATAGGCGGGATCAGACTGATATACTACAGGAAAGTTCTACTCTGTGAAAAGCATTACTGGGCTAAAAAGTTGCACCCAGGTGGTAAATCGCCATAGAACAGGCTAACAATGATATTGAGCCAGTTGTTCGTTCCTGTGAGTGCACTTCTCTCTGTATGTATTTAGTCTCCCTATGGGAAAAAGGGGCAACCAGACGTGGACTCCTTGCTCAGTGTGCTTAGAGTAATATAGCTACACCTCACTGACGAGGCCCAATGAAGGCCGAAACGATCGTCTGGGGTTGCTGTGTTCCTTGTTTAGAGAGGAATTGCCTGGTATTTCGGCGCTGGACTGACCGTAATAGGCGGGATCAGACTGATATACTACAGGAAAGTTCTACTCTGTGAAAAGCATTACTGGGCTAAAAAGTTGCACCCAGGTGGTAAATCGCCATAGAACAGGCTAACAATGTTATTGAGCCAGTTGTTCGTTCCTGTGAGTGCACTTCTCTCTGTATGTATTTAGTCTCCCTATGGGAAAAAGGGGCAACCAGACGTGGACTCCTTGCTCAGTGTGCTTAGAGGAATATAGCTACACCTCACTGACGAGGCCCAATGAAGGCCGAAACGACTGTCTGGGGTTGCTGTGTTCCTTGTTCAGAGAGGAATTGCCTGGTATTTCGGCGCTGGACTGACTGTAATAGGCGGGATCAGACTGATATACTACAGGAAAGTTCTACTCTGTGAAAAGCATTACTGGGCTAAAAAGTTGCACCCATGTGGTAAATCGCCATAGAACAGGCTAACAATGTTATTGGGCCAGTTGTTCGTTCCTGTGAGTGCACTTCTCTCTGTATGTATCTATAGGAATATATATTTAGAAATACATAAAACACATTTCCTTATGTTCAGAAAATTGGAATGTGAAATATTTACATTAAATACTAACTGCAAAGGGCTCCAATGGAATTATATATATATATATATCTTTAGAGATGTACTGTATATATTTTTATCTCTATGTTAAAGCCTTTTGCCTAAAACCTCATATTTTTAAACTTATAAGTTTTTTGTGCAATTTTTTTAAATATTTTTTATTAGATGGTATTAATATGAGTGTAACTATACTTTGTAATGTATTTTTGATGTGTTTTGTGCAACTTTTTAGTTTCGCAAAACAGTTAACCACAGCTCTGAGGACAAGGTAATAATTCTAGCATAAATTGTGTTTGTGCTTAAAGGGACAGTCTACACCAGAATTTTTATTGTTTTAAAAGATAGATAATCCCTTTATTACCCATTTCCCAGTTTTGCATAACCAACACAGTTATAATAATATACTTTTAACCTCTGTGATTATCTTGTATCTAAGCCTCTGCAAACTGCCCCTTTTTTCAGTTCTTTTGACAGACTTGCAGTCTAGCCAATCAGTGCCTGCTCACAGATTACTTCACGTGCACGAGCACAGTGTTATCTATATGAAATATGTGAACTAACACCCTCTAGTGGTGAAAAACTGTTAAAATGCAATCTGAAAGAGGTGGGCTTCAAGGTCTAAGAAATTAGCATATGAACCTCCTAGGTTAAGCTTTCAACTAAGAATACCAAGAGAACAAAGCAAAATTGGTGATAAAAGTAAATTGGAAAATTGTTTAAAATGACATGCTCTATCTGAATCATGAAAGTTTATTTTGGTTACGTTTACTTTCCACTTGTAAAACCAGCACAGTTTAACTTGTGCACAAATGATCGCGCTCCACTCATAATCTGGCCCTATATATTTCATTTTTATATCATGTACAATTTTAATAGCCCTCCTCTGACAGTGTATACTTTATGTTCAACCTTCTGGAGACAAAAAATGTAATAATAAAAATGTATTTATGATTGCAATTAAGCGTTTGCATGTGGAAAATTGTTCATTATATATGTGGTCACAATGAAATAAAATAGCTAAGTGCACGTGTGTTATGAGATGACATAGGCTATGTGACAAAATAATCAATTGGCTCAAGTAATGTTTTATTACATTTGTATATAAGATAGTTATTTGTACTTCCTTATTTTTGGAATTTTCAGACAAGAAATACCCAAGGCAAGACATCAGCGTTTCCATTTCTGGGAACAATACAGTATGATACTACAAAAGTGAATTGGGAGAAAAATGGGACACTAGCCTATCATACTCATAGTCTTTGGGGCCGAATTATCAAATGGTGACCAAATTATCAAATTGTTCCCACTTTATTGCAATTTTCAGAAGTTTAAATTCATGTCTTATGACCTCATATTAGAACCTGTAACCATCAGATGGAATCAGAACTTGCAATAAAAAGAGATTTTTCAATGTGCATCTATTTTCAAATTCACTAATAAAATAATAAAAAAAAATGTTGTCTTTTTAATCATGGCTGGTGTAATGCTTGTACTCTCACCATAGCAGAGGTAAAATAATGTGTGTCTCTTCAATATTCCCTTTTCTCTTTGTAAGAGAGAGAAAAAAAGCTTTGCCACCATATTCAGATATTCATTGAGCAGCCATAGTTAAAGTAATGGTAAACTCTCCCCTTTTTAAAATCAGATCCGGAATGTTAATAATATTTTAGATGAACTTTAATTCATCAGTTCCAGTGAAGCAGGATCGCTTCCAGCTGCTTTCCAGACCAAGGACGTACGCCACAAGTCCTCGGTCATTAACTGTATTTTTTTTAGGACGTGTGGCGTACGTCCTTGGTTGTTAAGGGGTTAAATCAACCTTCATAGCCTCCCAACCTTATTTCTCTAATGAGAAAGACTGTGGTCAATATGAATAAATAACCAGATGTAATCAACTATGTTCTACAGATGTCTGTGTTGCAATCTGCATGTTGAATAATTCCAAGCAATGACTGCAACCTACTGATGAAATCTGAGTACATTTTACCCATTTGATTCAATCTTGGCATAAAATTAGCTGAGAACATTTAGTTGTAGCACAAATGCCAAACTCACAAAAATCTATTAAGTCTTAAATAATGCCAGGCCTTTGCTATCTTAGTCAAGCAGCTAAAGGCCCATTCTAGTGCCCCTTCCACTAATATGGATAAAAAAACGATACTTTCATTTTCACCATGAAAATATCATATTTAAGAAGCCACAAAGTTTGGTGCAGAATTGGTACAATCAACTCCAAATGTTTCAGGCAAATAGAATGTGAAAATCTAGTGGGGAACCAAAAACAAGAGCAGTTTTAGTGCTAAATTTTGATAGTGTAACTGTGAACCTCAATCCTTAGTTGTCTTTATTCATATTTAATAGTCATCTCCCTTTTAAGTCTTTTCTAGTTATTTTATAAATGTTTATTAAAGTGGCATCATTATCTATTAAAATGCACTGTATTTCAAAACTTAATTACCTATTTTTGTTTCAGAGACTTACAAAGGTTTTCTACTTCAATATAAGAATTGTGAAGGTTCTATCTTTCAGCCTTTATGTTATGAATATCTAAGTAAACTATCGGCCCCATTTATGAAGCTGTGGATGTAGCTTTATGGCCCAAGTGTTTCAAGGTGTCTGTCTGGCCTTTGAAAAATGGAGCCCCATATGTTTTTCCAACATACTTTCTTTTTAAATTGAACAGCTTATACACATTGGCCTATTTAATATGGTGCGTGCGGACATTATCCAATATTGCGGATCATGTCTGCTGCACATCGATAAATGCAGACAGCATATTTAATTAATGTGCTTTCATATACATTATAGACAGTTTACTACAATGTCTCTTTAATAAAAGCCTTCCTTAGACAAAGTGAGTTTTATCAAAAAATATATTGTGAATGATTAAATTGTATAATCATTTTTTCTTTAGAAAAATTGAACATTTTCCAGCCTGTAATATATGTATAATGGGAATTGTTAACACTAGTATATTGCAGGAATTACTCAAGGTGAAGTGTGCAAGATAGTTTACACCATATTCAAGGTTTATTTTTAGAATTCCTTATTTATCTACTTTCCATTGGATGCTTTTTGATTCTACCTTTGAATTTCTAGACGAACATATCAGAGGGTGCTTCATGTGCATATAAGTAGTTAAATGACCAGTTATAAATGATAGTAGTGTAGGGTACTCACAATATGTAGCAGCACTCTGGAGTTCTGGAGACTCACAGTGCTCCAGCTCACTACACAATAGTGATCAGCTTCCTCCAATGGATCAAGCAAGTTGGATTCAACACATACAGACCAGATACATATGTATAAACATCAAATAGTTTAATAAAAATCTTTTAAAATAATGATTAAAATGAGGGGTTGAAACATTCATTCAGCGTCCTAAAATGCAACGCGTTTCTCCGCTGGCACAGAGGTTTCCTCAGGCATAAAAAATAATAATGTGCAACATAACAAGCATGTTCCATTTTTAAATCAAAAATAACCAATCAAATTTCATAATTATAAACACACACCTGATATCAAGAATCCTGCTATGATTAGCTACTGCTCGATCCTATTGGGTCTGAAAACACACACCTACCTACCGCTAATTAGTCATGAGAGACTCTCACCTGATATTTTACTAAGTGTAAGAAACCCAGATTGTATAAGTAAAAACTATGTGTATTTTGTAATAGTGTTGAATCTCTCTATAAAAGCCTTATTATCAAAGTGTATCATATGTCTTATTATGTCCAAGTCGCTTCTTTGTTCGCCTAGGATTTCTATTACTCTTTTGTAAAGTAAGAGAGGCGCTGCTTCTGGATTGTGCATCCATCAAGGAGTCAAAGAAAAAGAAAAAGGATATAAGGACTTTTTAACCATATCTCATAAGAATATCCTATCCAGCATCCACACTATGAATCTGGACAATAGGACTCTTCACCCTAGATAAGTTATTTATTTCTATATAGTTCGTGTTTGAGTTTTTAAATATTTACATTTAGCTCTTGTACTTTTTGTTTCCATCCATCCAGTGATTTCATATATAACATCCATATGCCCTCACTGACACACTTTTTATTTGTATTCTTTTGATTTAGCACCCCCTAGAGAGACATAGTGCTCTCATTGTTCTTTACCTTTGAATTTGTTCTAAAAATGAAAAATAAATTAAACTAAAAAAATATACCACTAACACTGACTCTAAAAATAAATACATATACATAAATGTTTTTGCCGCGCTCTTATATATATATATATATATATATATATATATATATATATATATATATATATATAATTATCTGGTATTTGTAGAGCGCCAACAGGTTCCGCAGTGCTATGAACATGGGTGGTATATAAGAAACGATTACAGGGATCAAATGGGTAGAGGGTCCTGCCGAGAGTTGCACTGTTGTAGTTGGCTCTTATGAAGATGGACTACAAACAGCTGGGCTCATAGGCTTACATGCTATGGGGTTTTAGGGGATAGCAATGGAGATAGGAAGGTTCGTGTAGGTTATAAGCATCCCTGAACAGTAGAGTCTTCAGGGAGCACTTGAAGCTTTTAAAACTAGGGGAGATTCTTATGGAGCGAGTCAGAGAGTTCCATAAGATGGGAGCCAGTCTTGAGAAATCTTGTAGACGGGAACGTGAGGAGGTGACAAGAGAGGAGGAGAGTAGGAGATCATGAGTGGAGCGAAGGGGACGGGAGGGAGAGTATCTGGAGACAAGGTCTGAGATGTAGGGGGGAGCAATGCAATTGAGGGCTTTGTGTGTCAGAGTGAGAATTTTGTGTTTAATCCTGGAGGCAAGAGGAAGCCAGTGAAGGGATTGGCAGAGAGGTGAGGCAGATGAAGAGCGATGTGCAAGGAATATGAGCCCGGCAAAGGCATTCATTATGGATTGTAAAGGAGCTAGGGAGACCAGAGAGGATAGAGTTGCAGTACTCGAGGCAGGAAAGGATGAGAGAGTGGATTAAAATCTTCGTTGTGTCTTATGTAAGGAAATGTCTAATTTTAGTTATGTTTTTAAGGTGGAAGCGACAGGCTTTAGCCAAGGACTGAATGTGAGGAGTGAAATTAAGATCTGAGTCAAGTGTGACCCCAAGCCATCGGGCATGTGAGGTTGGGGTAATGATGGAGTTGTCAACAGTTATAGAGACATGGGGGGTGGAGATTTTGGAAGAAGGACGGAAAATAAGGAGCTCAGTTTTGGAGAGATTTAGCTTGAGGTAGTGAGAGGACATCCAAGATAAGATATGAGAGAGACAGTTAGTGACATGTGTTAGCAAGGAAAGAGATAATTCTGGAGCAGAGAGGTAGATTTGGGTATCGTCGGCATACAAATGATAGTGAAACCTGTGGGACTTTATTAAGGAACCTAGTGAGGACGTGTAGATTGAGAAGAGAAGGGGAACAAGGACTGAGCCTTGCGGTACCCCAACAGAAAAAGGTAACGGGGCAGAGGATACCCCAGAGAAAGCTACACTAAAGGTATGGTTAGACAGATAGGAAGAGAATCAAGAGAGAGCTGTGTCACAGATGCCATTTTTTGCAACACCCAAATTCCACACACTTTAACCCCTTAAAACTGCTTTGTGCAGTTATATTTTTTAAAAATAAAAATGCTACTATATTTTACAAAACTCTTTATTTTGCTCCAAAAATTAACCAGAGGTCAGACCTTTGGTTAATTTAAAAAATGCTCCGCAATTGCTACCGGGAGATTGCGTAAGCATTAACCAGCCCATATTTGGTATCATTTGCTCATTAGTTAATAAGGACACAAACATCTGTTTTTCAAAAATATATAATATAAAAGTGGTATATTTTAAAACACCCTTTTCTTAGATTCAATGAAGAAAACTATTTAGTTTAATGTCCCTTTAAATCTATAATATTATAAGGAAAAAAAGAGAGAATATTTTTCATAACTTTTTCATTCTTTTAAATAATTGTAAAGCTGGATAATTAAATGATTAAAATGGAGGACAATTTAAGTAACACAACCTACAGGCTTTTCCAGTCTCAATTTATTTCCTCTATTACTCTTTAAATTGTTAGTTTGGCTTTGCAGAAAGCCATTAATTGATAGAACAGTGAGATGAACTTGGCAAGAGAAGACTATGGGGAAAAAGCTAGAGCATTTAATAGTGTCATGAATGATGAATACCTTTATAGAAAGGTTCAGCTTTCTGATTGGTGTCGGTGGAAATGAGATCCCTAGTTGGTTGCCTGAAGGGCTTTCTGAGAATTGTAAAAATATGACTTTCTTTGCATACTGATTAGAGATTCCAAGGTATTTCAGTTTAATGAAGTAAAGGGCAAGCTTTAAATATATTAACCTTAGTGACAGGAATATACATAATGTGTACTGTCATCCAACCACATTTTCAGATTTTTGTATAAAACAGTACCATAATTTAATACACTGCACTTGTGTTAAACATTTAATTAGTTTACGTAAAACATTATATCATAAAATAATTAAGAAGCAACAACCAGCACAAAAAAAGATGTGGCTATATTTATTCCATAATTTCTATACTTTTTTAAAAAGTGCATATTTATGAGTGTAAAAGAGGTATCATGTATCTGCAAGTGAGAAAAAAAAAAAGTTTCCAAAAAAATTGATTGGGGATTCCTGGTTTAAATATATCTAGTATAATTGGCTATACAGTAATATTAGGACACAGTTCTCACATATATATAGATTAACATATACTTACAAATCAGTTGCCCTTCATGTTAGCTTTACTGTGAATTTAAACAGATTTTTTCATGACAAAAGTATTTGAACATGTTTACCTGGTGGTTTCACACAATAGAATTTTTTTGAGTAGACAATACCTTGAAACTTAAAAGTGACTAATTCACACCCATACGTTAACAAACCCCACCCAAGTCTGTAAACTCCCCTTAAGACTGTCAAGACTCCATCCCCAGATTGCCCAGCCTCATTTTAGCCCTGCTCTCTGACTGTCCAGACTCAATCCATGACTACCAAGTCTCCCCTCAGGCAACCTAACCCACCTGCTTGCAACACAGATGAAAGTACAGAGAGAGAGCTCAAGCGATACATTAAAAATCCAAACGTTATTAGAAGGAACATGTCCATCTTAAAAACAGAGCATCAGATCATAGCTGACTATATTATATATATGTATATATATATATATATATATATATATATATATATATATATATATATATATATTACCAAAAAAACGATATATATATATATAAATAATATTAAATAACTATAATATTTCATATCAGGTTAGCGCACTTGAGAAAATGTGATCGGGTTTGCCTGACTTGTTGGGTTTTAAGTGTTTTGTTTTTTTTCATGCTCCATTGAAAAATATGTTAACATGGTCGCAATATTTTAACTTTAGCTTTTTGCACACCTCAGGGTAATATGCGCGGTACTGAAGCGACGCACATAAAGGGGCCGAATTATCAAGCTCAGAATGGCGGCGCTTGATGCCCCTGTTTCCGTGCGAGTCCTCTGAGGCTGTAGACATCAATCCGCCCGATCCTATATGATCAGGCAGATTGACACCCCCTGCTAGCGGTCGAT
>NC_069502.1:658492175-658524675 GCF_027579735.1 Bombina bombina
GACAATGACAAGAGTGGTATATGTCCAGCCACCAATTAGCCAATAGCTTCCAGCAGTTACATTGGAAAGTTGCTTATATTTGCATGCTCTATCTGAATCATGAAAGTTTCATTTTACCGTCCCTTTAATGGAGCAGAGATGTTTGAGGGTTAGGGCAAATGAGACAGATTTTAAACTTGTGTTTAATGAATCTATAATATTTTTATGCATATGTACAGTACTTGAACATTTTCACCCAAATCCATTTTGTTTGTTGTCTGTTACTAAGAAATGCAAATTTTATTAGGCAGATGTTAATTTTATACTTTTAGAATATAACAAAGCCTTAGAGCCTTTCAATGTTTGTACACAGACACTATCAGCAAATGAGCTCCCAACCTACCCTTATGAATTACAATCAGCTAATAGTTATGGAAAGCTATAACCCAGACTAACTACAGTAGATTTGCATAATCAACAAATGCATGATAAGAAGACAATGCAATAGCACTTAGTCTAAACTTCAGATAAGTAGCAGATTTTTGTTAAAGAAAATTGCAAAGTTATGTCTATTTCCACTCCCCTTGTATCATGTGACAGCCATCAGCCAATCACAAATGCATATACTTATATACTGTGAATTCTAGCACATGCTCAGTAGGAATTGGTGACTCAAAAAGTGTAAATATAAAAAGACAGTGCACATTTTGTTAATGGAAGTAAATTGGAAAGTTGTTTAAAATTGCATGCTGTATCTGAATCATGAAGTTTAATGTTGACTTGAGTGTCCCTTTAAACATAGTTTATGTCACATTTTTATTTAGTTTTTTTGAATGATGCCTGAAGAATAAACTACCTAATCGGGAAAAAAATGTTTTTCTTAAGTTAACCTTTGGCATATTTCTTGAATTGCCTAGTAGAGCACAACTTATGATACTTGGGGGGCACTCACTTTAGAAACAGCTAGTTCATTGTATCCAACTGAATAAATTGCCAAACCAGCAATACTGCCTTATGGTTGAGAGGTTACACAGGCCCCATGTTTTAATACAGCCTCAATAAAGAGGGGACCTTTGTTTGAAATAGTTCTCAAATTAATGGATTTACCACCTGAAACTTCTTTGTCATTAAACAGAGATGCCTTGTATGGCAGATAGGGTGGTTCCTCAGAGTCATGCTCTATGTTATTTGCTAATAAAGGCAGGAAAGGGCAGTTTATGTCAGATTTCCATATTTTGATTCTCCCAGCACACTAATTGTTAAGGTGGGTAATGAAATGATATGGTGAACAGAACTAATGTGATAATCCGATCATCAATAATCTCAAAAAAGAGAAATAAACATACAAAAGTGATATTGTAACAATATTGTGCTAAAATATATTTGTGTCAAATTAGTACCCATATAACCTTGAGCTCAAGTATTGCGCACTCAGCTCAGGCTCAGGCTCAGCTCCTACCGGTGTCTTTAAGATTACAGGGAGTGCAGAATTATTAGGCAAATGAGTATTTTGACCACATCATCCTCTTTATGCATGTTGTCTTACTCCAAGCTGTATAGGCTCAAAAGCCTACTACCAATTAAGCATATTAGGTGATGTGCATCTCTGTAATGAGAAGGGGTGTGGTCTAATGACATCAACGCCCAATATCAGGTGTGCATAATTATTAGGCAACTTCCTTTCCTTTGGCAAAATGGGTCAAAAGAAGGACTTGACAGGCTCAGAAAAGTAAAAAATAGTGAGATATCTTGCAGAGGGATGCAGCACTCTTAAAATGGCAAAGCTTCTGAAGCGTGATCATCGATCAGTCAAGCGTTTCATTCAAAATAGTCAACAGGGTCGCAAGAAGCGTGTGGAAAAACCAAGGCGCAAAATAACTGCCCATGAACTGAGAAAAGTCAAGCGTGCAGCTGCCAAGATGCCACTTGCCACCAGTTTGGCCATATTTCAGAGCTGCAACATCACTGGAGTGCCCAAAAGCACAAGGTGTGCAATACTCAGAGACATGGCCAAGGTAAGAAAGGCTGAAAGACGACCACCACTGAACAAGACACACAAGCTGAAATGTCAAGACTGGGCCAAGAAATATCTAATAATCTAATTTTTCTAAGGTTTTATGGACTGATGAAATGAGAGTGAGTCTTGATGGGCTAGATGGATGGGCCCGTGGCTGGATTGGTAAAGGGCAGAGAGCTCCAGTCCGACTCAGACGCCAGCAAGGTGGAGGTGGAGTACTGGTTTGGGCTGGTATCATCAAAGATGAGCTTGTGGGGCCTTTTCGGGTTGAGGATGGAGTCAAGCTCAACTCCCAGTCCTACTGCCAGTTTCTGGAAGACACCTTCTTCAAGCAGTAGTACAGGAAGAAGTCTGCATCCTTCAAGAAAAACATGATTTTCATGCAGGACAATGCTCCATCACACGCGTCCAAGTACTCCACAGCGTGGCTGGCAAGAAAGGGTATAAAAGAAGAAAATCTAATGACATGGCCTCCTTGTTCACCTGATCTGAACCCCATTGAGAACCTGTGGTCCATCATCAAATGTGAGATTTACAAGGAGGGAAAACAGTACACCTCTCTGAACAGTGTCTGGGAGGCTGTGGTTGCTGCTGCACACAATGTTGATGGTGAACAGATCAAAACACTGACAGAATCCATGGATGGCAGGCTTTTGAGTGTCCTTGCAAAGAAAGGTGGCTATATTGGTCACTGATTTGTTTTTGTTTTGTTTTTGAATGTCAGAAATGTATATTTGTGAATGTTGAGATGTTATATTGGTTTCACTGGTAAAAATAAATAATTGAAATGGGTATATATTTGTTTTTTGTTAAGTTGCCTAATAATTATGCACAGTAATAGTCACCTGCACACACAGATATCCCCCTAAAATAGCTATAACTAAAAACAAACTAAAAACTACTTCCAAAACTATTCATCTTTGATATTAATGAGTTTTTGGGGTTCATTGAGAACATGGTTGTTGTTCAATAATAAAATTAATCCTCAAAAATACAACTTGCCTAATAATTCTGCACTCCCTGTATTCCTCCCATAAGATGCGGTAGTCACTCGAAAAGAAAAAAGTGAAATATAGTGTGATACTGCATATAGTGAACTATAATAATTGTGAACAAGTACTTACACTTTTCAGGAGCTAACGATAAGCTCCTGTATAAATGCAGATCTGATATACTGTAGGCTATCAGGCAAGGCCACATCACATAGCAACCTGTAAAATGCTTCTAAAAGAATTGCTACTTATTAAAAGCATAAAAAGCTTCAAAACATAAAAATACAGATCAGAGTGGTTAGTTACTCAGGGCTACAATGTAAAATTGCAACCAAATGCTTTGTATTCAAAGTCTCCAATATGGATGGCAGTAGATTGATACATGTAACAATCTGTGTAACTGCTGTTCTGTCTCAGGAGAGCGCCCTTCACCGTGAAGTCACTGATCATGTATATTGCCGACGTACGTTTAGCCACGCCCACATGGCTTTTTCAAGCCAGTCTCCCTGCCCTACTAGCTTGGCAAACATTATTTAAACTTTCTGCACAGGTTAGCTAAATAATACTGTCCCTTTAACATGTCTTGCTTTCTGAAAAAGTAACTCACCCCAGTTAACAGGTTAAAAACTGAAGGGTTGTGCTATTATGCTTAATGGTGGGCAGCTCTGATAAAGAAATAACTTAGGTAAAGAGCATCAGGTTAAGCCTACATCCAATTAAATCAGCCAAGCAGTTTTGTTTACTTAGCTTGCTTTGAAACTGTTACAGTGTTTGTGTCTTTTATGAAGGTTGTTTGAATTATGTGATAAGGGACTCTAAACACCTTGTAGCTAGACATGTCTTACTATAAACCTGCTGATAAAAGGATTGTTAGATCCATGAGAAATAGCCTTTTTTTATCTCGCAAACTGTGCGTCCGGCGATACTTTATAAAATAAGTGGGCCTTCCCTCTCTGTCCCCATGAGTGGTAATGTGTCTTCCATATGAAACAATAAGGACTGCTGTCTGAGTAAAAATCCACCAGCATCTCTAGGGAACTCAGATCTCTGCAGAGATAAGGGGGGTGTATTCAAAGCATGTTTACACTAAAATAAAAATGGCTCCTTGAAGTAGCAGTTCAAATAAAAGATATTTAAACTAAGTTTCATAGTAACATGGAAACATAGATATTGATGGCAGATAAGAGCCATAGGCCCAGCAAGTCTGCCTGATATTTCCTAAAAGTATGAACTTATCTAGTTTGTAGGATATCCTTATGCTTGTCCCAGACATTTGTAAAGTCCCCAACAGCGTTTGTCATTACTACCTCTTGTGGAAGTTTATTCCATGAATCAATCAATCTTTCTGTAAAGAAGTGCTTCCTTAAATTTCTCCTGAATATATAGTATATTCAGTAGATTTCTTACACTTAAAAATCTCATCACTGAAAGGCTGGTGAGACTGATACTATTGAAAAGGTGCATCTAACCTGCAGGATAGTGCTTTTAAAATTAGAAACTCAGGGTGATGTTTCTCCATTAAAATACAGGATGGTCCCATTGAACACCCATGAAACATCTACTTACATATTAAATATTACTAATTAAAAAAAAATAATAATAAACTTATAAAATCTGGGGGATGTGGGTATATTGTACATGTGTATGCAGTGTATTAAATGGATGTAGTATACTGTTAAATACTATAATATGTATGTAAAGTCTTTTGGTATTTAAACAAATATTGGCATATTCTTTTCTTTTTAGGAAGAAGATTTCCTGCATGGGATAATAATATTACATAGAGGACAGTAGCCAGGGTATTTTTGTTTCACAAAAGTGCATTTGTTTGTTGGAATTGATGGCTTTTTACAAATTCTATACTTATAGCCATGTTGTACTTCTAATATTGCGGCTACACAGTAACAGACGTGTTATTATTATAGAACATGTTAGTTACAGTGTATCCACAGTATTAGAAATAAAAGATGTTAAGTAAAGTGTAAACTTATAGGGGCTATAAAAATAGAATTTTTAGCAAGCTGTCAATTCCAAAAAACACGTTTTAGTGCTAGACTAAAAAAGTACACATTTGTAAAACAAAAAAGCTGCGGCTACGGTCTACTATGGAATATTAATATCCGTGCATGAAATCTTCTTTCTTAAAATAAAAAAAACACATTTACTAATATAAAAATAAATGACACTTATTATAGCAGTTAACCTTTAAACGCCCTTATGACGTTCTATTCTGTCCTAATCGCACCAGGCTTTAGCGCCTTTAGGACAGAATAGAATGTCCGAACTCTTTGGCTGTCCTGAAGCCAATGGCGCATCCATAGGGACGCCCCCTGACCCATCATTGAAATTTTGTGATTGCGCGCATGATCACATGATTTCAATTTGTTTACATCGGAACAAGACAAATTAACCCTGTCATCAAAGGGTTAACAGTATATTATATACATATAATAAACTGTATACACATGTACAATGCACCCACAACTCCCCAGCTCCTATAGGTCCTAGTTTAACTTTTGTATTGTAATAGAAGGGGTTGTGTTTCGGTTGACACATGTAAATTGCTTTACCTGTCAATACAGTGTAAAGGTGTCATTTACATTAGACCTTAAAGGGACACTGAGCCCAATTTTTTATTCTTCCGTGATTCAGATAGAGCATGCAATTTTAAGCTACTTTCTAATTTACTTCTATTATCAATTTATCTTCATTTTCTTGCTATCTTTATTTGAAAAAGAAGGCATCTAAGCTTTTTTTGTGGTTCAGTACTCTGGACTGCACTTTTTTATTGGTGGATGAATTTATCCACCAATCAGCAAGGACAACCCAGGTTGTTCACCAAAAATGGGCCGGCATCTAAACTTACATTCTTGCATTTCAAGATGAGAATGAAGAAAATTTGATAATAGGAGTAAATTAGAAAGTTCCTTAAAATGTCATGCTCTATCTGAATCACGAAAGAAAAAAATTGCGTTCAGTGTCCCTTTAAAGGTATCATTTACATTAGATCTTCAATGCAGGTGGCTGGTTTTAAAATTCAGCCTGTGTGTGAGAAGCATTGCCTTCCCCAGCGAAGTATTGTAAAATGCCTCTTGGTGAGACTGCGCTCAAACACTGATTTCAGACCTTTATAACATTTCACAGTGTATCTCAATTGCCAGACCGTTCCCCTTTTTAAATATTGCTATTATCGCAGTGCTTTCAACATCCAGCCTATAGGATAACATATCAGACAAGGCAAAACATTTACCTTACTTGGTAGGAGCTGATTCAGGCTTCCTTCTGGAGAAGACAAAGCTAGCCAGAGTCATTATGTTAGTACGTTGTTTTGCAGTTTTATGTGCTAAAGCTAATTAGGGAAAAATAGCCTTGAGAAGTCTGCAGGGTGCATTTCCATTTCTGAGAATGATAAAATTCCACAATTTTCAGAGCTAAATTACACCAGAAAGGGAGCAAAATAAATAATGAAAGTAGATTGCAAAGTTGTTCTAACCAAAGCTAAATATGATGAGCAAATTACTTTGGAATGTTAATGGGACACGAAACCCAAACTTTTTCTTTCACGATTCAGATAGAACATACAATTTTAAACAACTTTCCAATTTACTTCTATTATCTAATATGCTTCATTCTCCTGGTATTTTTTGTGAAAGAAGCAGCAATCCATTACTAGGATCTAGTTTACACATAGGCCAAGCTATTAAAATGAGGCTTATATGTGCAGCCACCAATTGACAGCTCCTGAGCCAACCAAGGTATCCTTTTAAACAAAGGATACAAATAGAACATAACAAATGACATAATAGAAGTAAATTGAAAAGTTATTTAAAATCCCATGGTATATCTGAATCATGAAAGAAAAAAATGGGTTTCATGTCCCTTTAAGGTCTGTGAGCTGGCAGAGTATTTAGAAATGTTATGACCTACAGTGTTAAGCTTTGTGAGGGTTTTCTTATCTTTGTGTTTTATCTAAAAGATGAATGGTGTTTTATATTATTGTATCTGTTGTAAATATCATTAATCACTAACGTACATATAAGTGCATGTTTATAGTTTATCATGCAATGGGTTTTAGCTTTCAAATCGAATCACGTTACTATTATTATATTCTATATATCTAACTTCAGCTCTACATATCTTTACAAAAAATAAGACCCAAAAAAAGTACCAAGCAAAAAATTTTATTTGAGGGCTGATCTTGGGTGAAAACACGTTTGCTAAAATGCGATAACAATATTATAAGTAAAACACAATTGCGCCCTTGAAAACGCAATATTATGCCATATTATATATTATACATTGTGAACGCCCAATCACATTCTTAAAATAAGTAAAAAAAACACGCCTAAGGGGAAAAAAAAAAGATTTTTACAATCACACCTAATGTTTACATACATATTCTAACATTATACTATACAATACATATACAGTAAACAATGTATATACATCATATACCCAAAATCCCTCATCTCCTATAGGTGTATTATTGATATGCTTAATCCACTATTGTATTGTAAGAACAGGGGCTGAGTTGTATGTAAAGGAATAATTTACATTACACCTTTGATGTAGGTGGTGATGCTGCTTTCAAAATATCACCAGTATCAGAGAAGCATCACTACCCACTGAAATGTATGGGATGATGCCTCTCGGCGATGCTGCCTATAAACAGTACTGCCAGTTCTTTAGATTTTTTGGCCAGCTTTTTCGACTTTCAAATTCCACCTGCGCACCAAATTTCTGAAAGAGGATTTTTTGACACGTTATGGTAAAGGATGCAGGGCCCATTTGGAATGATAATATGGCTGGAATTCTCAAAATTGACCCCCAAAACTATATATATTTATAAAAGACGACAACTCAAGACATCGCAGCACTTTTGATCATCAGGGCCCCAATATGAAGTGTAAAGTAATATAAAATGCAATGCACAAAGTGTAAGTGTAACAAAACTCTCATAGCATACAGTAATATATTGCATTGGGCTTGCCTCTCCTTCATATACAGAAATGAAAGGGATCTCACAGTGCTGTAGAGTACCACCCTTTTTCTTTGAACATTCAGTTCAGGCCCTGTGAAGTCTGCACTACAATTTCCCTCCAAACAGGAAAATCTTTGATCAACAGGCCCTTAGAGAGATAAGAGCTGCCTCCCCAAGAAAGTATTAAAAGGGACACTGAACCCAAATTTTTTCTTTCATGATTCAGATAGAGCATGAAATTTTAAGCAACTTTCTAATTTACTCCTATTATCAAATGTTCTTCATTCTCTTGGTATCTTTATTTGAAATGCAAGAATGTAAGTTTAGATGCCGGCCCATTTTTGGTGAACAACCTGGGTTGTCCTTGTTGATAAATTCATCCACCAATAAAAATTTGCTATCCAGAGTTCTTAGCCAAAAACAAAGCTTAGATTCCTTCTTTTTCCAATAAAGATAGCAAGAGAATGAAGAGACATTAATACTAGGAGTAAATTAGAAAGTTGCTTAAAATTGCATGCTCTATCTGAATCACAAAAGAAAAAAATGGGGTTCAGTGTCCCTTTAAGCTCTCTGGGATACAGATTCTCACATGGAAGAATGAGTTTAAAAGGGAGAGTAACTGGCACTGATATAAATAATCAATTTGGAGGCAAATACAAATTTTAGCTGCAATGTTTTCACTAGAATTGAACTTGTTTTTGGCTCTTGTTTAATATCACTACTTTTCTGTCAGTTAAATAAATCTTTTCTGAACTTTGAACAAACTTCAACTGCATTCAGCAGGTGAGATAAATCAGTGATACCTGCAAGTGTAAAATGCTTTGAGAGTATAATGTATTGTGAGAGAATGTCCCCCCCAGGGAACTCCCCAACCCTTTCCACTTTTGTTGGTTCCTGTCTGAGTTGTGGTACAGTAGTGAAGCAGCTTGGGTATACCTTTTGCTTCAAATGACCGTTTTAACATTTAAAGTAAGGATATAGGCACAATTCCACTCTGTCATAACCCAAAGCCATTACACAATGTATTATATAAAATCCTCCTACAACCCTACATCTATATAAATAATATCTATGGAACATAACAGCTATACAGATTTTTGCAGTACTATATAAGTAAATGATAATAATAAACATATTATATACTCTATTAGTTCCCCTTCTTGCTTAATAAAAATGTGTATTTTAAAAGGAAATAAAAAACTTAATAAAACTTACATTTGTTTGATTCTTTTTTTCTGAAACAGTTTTTTTTTCCTAAAACGTATATATGTAAATTATTTTATATTTATTTCAATTTCTTAGGGAAAATACATTTTTATCAAATGTTTAAAAGCAAGGAAATTCTTAACTTTTAACTGCGCCCACTTCCTCTTCACATATAACAAAATGTTCAATTTATTCATAAATACATATTTCTACATATATCTGATGGTATTTTGGTACACTATATATCTATATATATATATATATATATATATATATATATATATATATATATATATATATATATATATATAGCTAGATAGATATACACTGGAAAATCTATTTATAAATGTGCAGAACATTGGAGTGTGAAATATTTACAGTAAATACATAGTTAAAACATTTATTAAAAATTAATATTGCATAAATATGTTTTTACATGTATTCATCTACTTGGCTGCAAAGGGCTCCAATGCACTTCTATATATGTCTATATATGGGTACATATGTATTTATATGTGTATATATGTCCATAAATATATATATATATATATATATATATATATATATATATATATATATATATATATATATATATATATAAATATATAAATACATATGCACCAATATATAGACATATTATATAATGTCCCAAGTGGATTCAGCACTCACATAACTTAAACACAGCCTCCGGGGTGCACTTTTAAAGCCATGCATACAATATTTCCAAGAAAAGGAACTCTCCGTTTGTAATTTAGTAATAAAATTTTTTCTTCAGTTAACGTTTTCGGGGTTGCCCCCGTCCTCAGACTTGTCTGAGGATGGGGGCAACCCCGAAAACGTTAACTGAAATAATTTTTTTTTAACTATATTACAAACGGAGAGTGCCTTTTCTTGGAAATATTGTAGACATATTATATATATATATATATATATACACAAATGTTAGAGCTCCACTTGTAATCTGGCCCTAAACGTTTTAACCAGGTTACAGGTGAAATATAAATATGTTAAAATTGCATTTAATTTGGATGAAAACCCCATAATTCATCTATACCAAAACAGACTACAGCGATGGATTGAGATTGGCCCAGAGGCTGGAGATGTCAGGGAGATACATAACATGCTGAGAGTTACTGTGCTAAATTCGAGTCAAAGGAAGCTGTCTTTCCTTTTCTTCACCAGCAGATTCACTTTAATTGTTTCTGACAGGGCTTAACCGAGCTGGCTGCATACACATCTCTGTGTCAAAATAGCTCATTTTCATGCATTTCCAAGCCAAATGAGCACTTGCCAAAGAATTTGTTAGACGAGCGAGACATCAATTTCAGTTGCTGCACATTCTTGAGTGAAAAGGTATTGTTTTTAACTAATGGTTTGGGATTTTTTGGCCTATGTCATCTTTAATTTTAATTACTCCAGGCTAAAATGATCAGTTAAAATCATGGTGAATATGAAATTGGTCAGCCTGGGGAAATTGCAGAGAGTTTGGCCTCCTTGATTCAAATATAGATTGCCTTAGTAACTAGCAGACACATAATGCAACTTTCAGTAGCTGATTTCTCCGCTTGTCAAGGTACAATCTTTCACAGGAAAAATTATTCTGTTTTACCAGCAATGCAAACGGTAATATTTTGTGAAACTTTAGGAGGAAGACTTATAGTTGTCTACTTTCGCTAAATGATTTTTCTTCCTTTTTGTGTGTATTCATTTAGATAACGTTATGGTATTGAAAAGAAAAATATATATATAGCATATTTTTCATTCTATATTTATTAAATTAAATAGTAAAACATACTAAATAAGCTTTTTTCTTTATTAAAATCTGACCTAAGACAGCAACATGCTCTTTAAAGGCTAATCACTGCTACCAGGAACCCATTTGCTGGATTGGTCATCTTGAAGTGGTTGAACCTTTAGCATATTCAAAATCACCACCGATTGGCTTGTGCATGTGTAGATTACAGTACAAGAATCACACTCAAGCTGTTTCCATTGGCAAACACTCTAGACATGCTCATTATCTTGCAGGTACATTCTAGACTGAAAATCAAAAGGGAAGGAGAACAGCACACCTTTTGCCAAATCTTGTCAATCCAAATAGTCATACATCCAAAGCACTCCAGACACCAGAAGAAATCTTTGTTTAAGAGACCTTTATTTTTATTAGTTTGTTCCAAAAGTTTACAGGAACAACGTTTCTAACTTACAATAGGCTCTTAGTCATGTACCACATCACATTTTAGACTGAACCAAGGCAAGGTGTAGTGTCATTTTAAGAAAACAATCTTCAAAGAAATGTATTGAAAATGTCTGTAGAATGCTGGATTTGATTATTCCTTGGTTAGTCTGAAATCTACCAGCTCAGAGACTTTGCAGTTATCAGAATATAAATAGAACAGCGGCTAAATCTCAAACTCTTTGCAAAACTTTGTTCAGCTGATCCGATTCCTGGAGCTTGGCGTGTACCCAGTGTCTACACCGCTGTAATCCCCAACCTTCGCGCCTTCTCCAGATGAGGCGGTGGTTGGTTTACTGATGGGGGAGTGCCTTGTTTAGGCAGTGGGATGCCGGCTCTACAGCTGATACTTTCTTCTGTTCTGTGAAGTGTAATTGGAGATCTACAACGCGTTTCCGCTGAAATGAACTTCAGCCTTTGTCAAGCTGTAGACGCTAGGTACACGCCAAGCTCCAGGATCAGCTGAACAAAGTTTTCACAGTCTATCCCACGGAGGCATCGGTCTTCACACGGAGGCACCAGTTTTCACACAGAGGTATTAGTATTGAAATACCAGAGTGAAAGAACCCTCTAACAGGTACCTGTTGTATAAGTGCACTTGTAGGATCATTACAATCTGAAACACTGTTCTTCATTGAACCAACAACGGACACTATCATTTGAACTTCTGACATTTTGTTCACATTTTCAGGAGGCATTAACTGTTTCAATATCATTTCACTTCTATTGCTATTGTATCAGAAATGTATTAGATATATAAGCAGACAACAATACATTTTAAATAAGCGCTTAAAAAGCGGACACTAATACCTTGATGTTATGCTGTATAATATGTGGCTTATAGTAACTTTTTAATATCAAGCAACCATTGATTGGCCAATCACAAATATTATGGGCTATAAATAGATAAGAAATTCATTTTTAATATTTTTATATATTTACTACCTACAATTTTCAGTTTGAGTCACATAAAATTGCTATATATATATTTTAATAAAAACCTTTTTAATTGAATAAAACTTCCAATTTTTTAAAATTATCTTCTCTCTCATTTGTGGGTTGCCTGAATTGGCGCTTTTAGATTTTATAAATTGTTCCTGTATGTCTTTTCAACAAAGGATACCAAGAGAATAAAATAAATTTCATAAAAGAAGTTCATGTAAATGTCTCTTAAAATGGCATGTTCTCTCTGTTTGATTTTAACTTTTAGGAAACCCTTATATATTTGATTGTGGATATTTTGTAGACTCTAGTAACACATACTAAATATTCAGGTTGTAATTAATGATTTATTAGAGATACAGTTGCTCTCTAATATTTAAGTAAGGACTTCTCTGACTGACAACATTTGTAGAGATGAGGAAGGACACATCTACGCTTGCATTTCAGTCTGAGTGGGTAACAGTTTATTCGTGGGTTGCTGATAGGAGAGGCATAAAGCTCAGGTTCTGGCAAGTAAAATAGTTATAAACATGATATTTAATTTTCTTGTGAAAATTAAAATACAGATTTGATTTCTACAACACAATTTTAGCTTAAATATACTAGATTTAATTGCAAATGTTTAATACTGAATTAAAGGGACAGAAAACAACCAACATTTCCTTTCATGATTTGAATAGAACATACTTTTTTAAATAACTCTCCAATTTACTTCTATTATCAAATTTGATTCGATCTCTTGTTATCCATTGCTGAAAAAAAGAGCATTGCACTACCGATAGCTGCATAAACACATCTAGTTAGCCAATAACAATGTGTGCAGGCACCAAATGAGCAGATAGCTCCCACTAGTGTAGGATATTTGCGTATTCTGTTTCAACAAGGGATACCAAGAGAAAGAAGCACTTTTGAAAACAGAAGTGAATTTAAAAGTGTCTTAAAATGACATGCTCTATCTGAATCATGCAAGTTTAATTTTGACTTTCCTATCCCTTTAAGGTTTTTTTTTTCTGGTTTAGCTCTGCAATCACAACATAGCTAATTGCAGTTTTTTTTCAATATATCTAAGAGTGAGAATGTATGCAGAGCTTTCTACATCATGGCTCGAGTCTCTAGCTTTATCCTTTGTCATTGTCAATAGTGTGTTAGTCCTTGTGAAAACTCAGTTTAGTGTCACAGTTATTGATTAAAAAACCAAAGTATTGATGCAAAGGCTCCTGGGTAGATATTACAGCAACCACATCCACAGTTACAGTTCTGATATACTGTAATTAATAAGGTGGGGAAATAACACTGCCAGCATTGATCAGAATAGTGCTTTACAGTAAGAACTATTACATCCCTCTAGTAAATATAAATAATATATCTGATATTAAAAATTAAAGCATTTGGCCAGCGGTGCATGCTCGCTGGAGCACAGGACACATCAGTGACCTTCATGTGACATTTTGTGACTTTTTATTTTGACATTTTTATACTTTTAATTTATTGTGTATAGAAAAGGCAAAGTAGAAAGAGTGCTTTTGTCTCACAGTAAACTAAAATTGTTTATTTAGTTCCTGCTTACCATTAGAATGGACAGTATACTCACCTAATTATAAAGTATGATACGACTTTAAGCTCCTAGCCTCAAAAAAGCAATGTTTAAGTCTAAAATAAATACATAATAGAAGATACTGGAGTTTAGTCCATTTTTCTTTTTCTTTTTTTTTTTAAGTTTTTATTGAGGTTGTGCGAAAAACCATTACAGCTTATGCAAAATAATATCGTACAGAACATGCATAAATGGTACATTTTACATATACTACTTCCATCTAAATAAATAAGATCTGCGGCATAGGCTATACTATGGGAGAGTCAGAAACCTCTTTTCTATAAGTATATAATGAAATAGATTAACAGGATATATTTCAAGCAACATTGACAAAACATATGCTGAACAAGATGAGTTTCCTCATTTAATATTTAGACACCCTCTGTATTTACTATAGGAGAGGAAAGTGGGAAATGTAAGTGGACCTATAAAAATATAGTGAATGAACACTTATATTATTAAATAATATTAACATTGGAGGGGTCCTTTCTGGAATTGAATAATGTAGTAAGATATGTAGGTATAATGCAATAATCGATAGATATATAAACAAACATGGTAAACAGAATGCAATAATCAGTAGATACATATAAACATATATGGTAAGCAGCGAATAGTAACCAAAAGGTCACTAATTAAATATTTGGAAATCACAGTAGAATATATAGGTATGGTGCAATATATAAAACATGGTGACTTAGAATAGGATGGCAATTAGTATGTCAAACAATAGATACAGTAAGGGCGCCATTCCTTTGCTAACATAATATGAGATGATATATAGATATGATATAATATTTATTATGCGGTATGGGTAAGATAAACCGCGCAGAGAATTCTCCTAGATTGGGAGACTTATTGTGGGGGTGGTGGAGGGGGGGAGGTGGGAGTTAGAATAAAGTTTATAATTAAATGGTAAATATGTTCCATGTAATGGTATCCATAAGTTTAGTAATCATAATGAGGATACTGGGGGAGAAAAGGGTAGCCTTGATTATGAGCAGTTATGCTTCGCTAAACTCTCAAGTACAAGTAAGGGCTTGCACCTAGCTAAAATGAAGGGACAGAGGGCTTCGCTGCCTCGGCCGCTGGTAGCCCAACCCCCATATAGCAATATCACTAGTGTTATCCTAAGGGCTTGGCATAGGAGTGAAGCAGAAAATTAAACTTGATCATATACAGATAACATAACACCTAGATTCCACCAGCATTCTGGTAGGTGCACCTAAAACAGTAGACAAGTATTACATAAAGCTGAACCCTATAAATACTATGCAGTTGGATGGCTCTGTGTTAGAAGGCCACTCATGGATGGACAAGGTAACCTGAGAAGTGATGTGTTGTGACATATAAAATACTGTAAGCATGCAATAGTGAGTGCCAGAACCTATATATAAGGTAAGAGCCTTTACAAATTATTACCACTAAAGTAGAGAAAAAAAAAAACGTTACACTGCAAGTATCACTCACTAAGCCATAATAGCAATCACAGCATTAACAAAAAGGTATAGTGGCATAAATGCTTGAATTAAGTAAGGGGTTGATAGGACGTGTCTAGGCATCAGTGAAGCAGTCTCATATAGCTAGGCTGGGTGGGAGAAGTCACTATGATGAGATGTTCCAAGATGGGGATATCTTTACCCACACCGGACCGAAAAGCTGGATAGAGTCTCTAAGGTAAACAAAGAACCTGTAAAGTCCTTGTTGTCGTATCGGGATATGCACTACGAAGCTCTAGGGTCCTGCGACAGTTCTCAGATATCCTGGCCCCAGTTAGTTGGAGTGCTTTAATGAGCTGTTGTGAGCCACCGGGGTCCCAATGTCTTGGCAGGGGATGAGTTGCGCAGAGTATTGCGCCATCTGGACATGGAGTCGGCAAGTATTGTCCTGAGGTGTGGAGGGAAGCGCGCAGAGTAACTAGGACTGCAGTTAGTGTTGCGCTGTGTAGATTTAGGGACCCGCTGCCATGGCCGTGTGCCAGAACTAGTGCGAGAGCTTCAGGAGAGATTGCGCTAATATCAGGAAGGATATTCACAGTTGCAGTAGTACCAACTGCCCTCCTAGCCGTCAGATAAAAAAGATGGTCTGGCTTTTTCGTTGTGCCTTCGTTCCGATCCACTTTATCTGTGTTGTAGACAGGGGGAAAGCGCCGGGGCCCCACAGCACTGTCCCCATCTCGGTCTCTTAAGATGGGCTTAGTGAGGTCAGGCTGCCGGAACTGACAGCCGCCATTACTGTCAGGAGCGGCATACAGCTTGTCAGCCAAACTAGCATGATGTTTTTCAAGTAGGTAGCACAGCTCCTCCAGAAGGTAAGACGATGTCTTCATAGTGTAGGCTGGATCGGAAACCCTGAAGTATAGTAGGTTTTCAACTGCCTCGGAATGAAGAAAACGGCTGGAGGCCTGCTAATAAAGATGGCGCTTCTCTCTCCCAGCTCTACAGTAAAAGGCAATGATGGTAGGCTGGTGCAGTCTCTCCGGATCCCTAAGAGTTTACAAGAATACACTACTGGTTCTTAGGTATATCCACACAGGTTCTGGTTTCAGAAATGCTGCAATAAAGTGTGGAGGGACCCCTAAATTAGGATCTTGGGCCCGGGAGCTGCACTAGAACACGTCCTACCAGCTCTGCAGTTGGCTCCGCCCGTTTAGTCCATTTTTAAGTAATCCAATATGAGAACTGATTGTCACGCATGATGCACTGCTGATGATGACTACATTTCTTGGGCAACCAATGAATCTACATACAGAGGTACAATGAAAATAATATAATTTAAACAGATTTATGGTAAATTCGTATATTTAACATTCCATGAACTGTAAATCTTTTACTGTATAATAAAGATTAAAAACATATGTGTAGTATAATTACATTTTTCAAGCTCTGTCAAAAGGGATGTGAAAAGAATGTTTTTTTTTTGAAGCATTTAAAAATCACATTTTAAAACAATATTTATTTTTCAATATCAAAAACTTTGATAAAACCTTTGTGTGTGCAAAATTATTTATAATATTTAATTGCTGAACTTTTACAGCAACAGAAACTTTATATGACAGGAAATGCAAGTGTTTTAAAAAAATAACAATATTAAAGTTGTTCATATTTATGAGATACTGTAATTTTCATATTAATAAATACACGTCCCACTCTGGCAAAATTCTTCATCTACTTTTATTCAGATAATCAGTCCATACAGCGTCCCAATGTTTAGGTTCATGATCTGGACCTTTAACAATGGAAAACAGAACACAAACAAAGTGTAAAGGCAAATTAAACTACTATGCTTAAATAGACCAGTATCTTAGCTGCCAACCATTCCTTAATAGAAACCAGAAGTGACGCTATCGCTTTTCTGGTATGTCTATTTAAAGGGACTGTCAACACTAAAATTGTTATAGTTTAAAAAGATAGATAATGCCTTTATTACCCATTCCCCAGCTTTGCATAACCAACATTGTTATATTAATATACTTTATAACATGTAAACTTCTTATCACATTTTTTTTTTCTTTTCTTTTCACAAAAGGAGACTGCTAGTTCAAGTGGATCATATAGATAACATTGTGATCACGCCCGTGGAGTTATTTAAGAGTCAGCATAACACAGCACTAATTGGCTAAAATGCAAGTCAATAGATAATAAAAAGTCATGTCAGGGGACTGTCAGAAGATGCTTAGATACAAGGTAATCACAGAGGTAAAAAGTATATTAATATAACCATGTTGGTTGTGCAAATCCTGGTGTAGGCTGTCCCTTTAAGCATAGCAGTTTAGAATGCAATTAGACATTTTGCTAGGAGAAATGGGTAAAATATACTGTATATACTTCAGATGCAGTTTGGAACTTTGTTGTGAGTGATGCAACAGATGATAGGCAAGTTGTACCTGCTACGCTTTTCAGCACTTGGTGGCATTCTTTGTGAGTTTGCAATTGTCTAACACTTTGTGGCTGGGCTACAATAATAGTACTTACAGTTGACCAGTAGTGATGTCGCGAATAGTTCACCGGCGAATAGTTCCTGGCAAACATAGCATGTTCGCGTTCGCTGCGGCGGGCGAACATATGCGATGTTCGATCCGTCCCCTATTCGTCATCATTGAGTAATACTTTGACCCTGTACCTCACAGTCAGCAGACACATTCCAGCCAATCAGCAGCAGACCCTCCCTCCCAGACCCTCCTACCTCCTGGACAGCATCCATTTTAGATTCATTTGAAAGCTGCATTGTTAGTGAGAGGAGGGACAGTGTAGCTGCTGCTGAGTTAATAGGGAAATCGATAGCTAGGCTAGTGTATTCAGTGTCCACTACAGTCCTGAAGGACTCATCTGATCTCTGCTGTAATGACAGCACCCCAAAAAGCGCTTTTAAGGGCTAGAACATCAGTCTGCTTTTATTTATTTTTTCCTGTGTAATCTAATTGCAGTTGCCTGCCTGCCAGCGTGTGTGTCAGGCCCACAACGTATACTGTGCCCACTTGCCCAGTGCCACCACTCATATCTGGTGTAACAGTAGTGTAGATTTAAAAAAAACAACACTTTTTTGACTGTGTTAAATAATAGCAGTCAGTTTCCTTCACACGTGTGCGTTTCAGTGCCTGCCTGCCTGCCTGCCAGGGCACAGTGTCACACCAGTGCCACCACTCATATCTAGTGTAACAGTAGTGTAGATTTAAAAAAAACCAACACTTTTTTGACTGTGTTAAATAATAGCAGTCAGTTTCCTTCACACGTGTGCGTTTCAGTGCCTGCCTGGCAGGGCACAGTGTCACCCCAGTGCAACTCATATCTGATGTAACAGTAGTGTAGATTTAAAAAACAACAACACTTTTTTGACTGTGTTAAATAATAGCAGTCATTTTCCTTCACACGTGTGCGTTTCAGTGCCTGCCTGCCTGCCTGCCAGGGCACAGTGTCACCCCAGTGCAACTCATATGTGGTGTAACAGTAGTGTAGATTTAAAAAACAACAACACTTTTTTGACTGTGTTAAATAATAGCAGTCATTTTCCTTCACACGTGTGCGTTTCAGTGCCTGCCTGCCAGGGCACAGTGTCACCCCAGTGCAACTCATATCTGGTGTAACAGTAGTGTAGATTTAAAAAAAACAACACTTTTTTGACTGTGTTAAATAATAGCAGTCAGTTTCCTTCACACGTGTGTGTTTCAGTGCCTGCCTGCCAGGGCACAGTGTCACCCCAGTACAACTCATATCTGGTGTAACAGTAGTGTAGATTTAAAATAACAAAACACTTTTTTGACTGTGTTAAATAATAGCAGTCAGTTTCCTTCACACGTGTGCGTTTCAGGGCCTGCCTGCCAGGGCACAGTGTCACCCCAGTGACAATCATATCTGGTGTAACAGTAGTGTAGAGTTAAAAAAAACAACACTTTTTTGACTGTGTTAAATAATAGCAGTCAGTTTCCTTCACACGTGTGTGTTTCAGTGCCTGCCTGCCAGGGCACAGTGTCACCCCAGTACAACTCATATCTGGTGTAACAGTAGTGTAGATTTAAAAAAACAAAACACTTTTTTGACTGTGTTAAATAATAGCAGTCAGTTTCCTTCACACGTGTGCGTTTCAGGGCCTGCCTGCCAGGGCACAGTGTCACCCCAGTGACAATCATATCTGGTGTAACAGTAGTGTAGAGTTAAAAAAAACAACACTTTTTTGACTGTTAAATAAAAGCAGTCAGTTTCCTTCACACGTGTGCGTTTCAGGGCCTGCCTGCCAGGGCACAGTGTCGCCCCAGTGCCACCACTCATATCTGGTGTAACAGTAGTGTACATTTAAAAAAAAAAAAATTTGAATGTAATAGATTGAATAGCAGTTAGTTGTCTGCAAGTGTGTGTGTCAGGCCTACAGCGTCTACTCTGCCAACTTCTGCCAGTGCACAGTGCCACTCATATCTGTTGTCACAGTAGCTTGCACGCATAGTACCACTAATAAAAAAAAAATGACAGGCAGAGGCAGGCCACCCCACAGGGGCCGTCATGTTCGTGGTGCTGTGATTCCCTTAATGCCCAATGTTCGGAGGCCACGTACCCCGAACTCGAACATTTCTGAGGACATAGTTGACTGGCTAACAAAGGCACCCAATCTTCTACAGCATCCGCTCGGAACCTTGACGCACCATCGTCCACCATCTTAGCTTCGGGCACCTCTCAAGTTACCACTCACCAGTCTGCCACCACCACCAACACTAGCACCACAGCCGCTTCACTTGATCTGTCAGAGGAGTTATTTACACATCAGTTGGAAGAAATGAGTGATAGTGATGCACAACCATTATTGACAGAGGATGTAAATAACAGGGATATATCTCAGTCAGGCAGCATTACACACATGGACGTAACAGGGATTAAACTAATAAGAATAGAACTACTTAACACACCACTCCTATCTGGTGGCACATTAGATTGCATGCGCAGTGCCCCAAATTTGAAGTAGGAGGACCGACCGAGAATCTTTTTCCATCTCCCGGTTCCTAAAATCGATGCCATATACACGTCCCCTGATAGGGGACGTAACAGGGATTAAACCGATAGGAATAGTACTACTTAACACACCTTATAATAAGGCAGAGAGAGGCAATGCAGAGAGAAGAGTCTGAAGAAGAGGAGTCAGAGGAGGAAGGTGGCTTTGAGGAGGTGGAAGACCAAACACAGCAGGCGTCCCAGGGGGCTTGTTGTCACCTTTCGGGGACTCTTGGTGTTGTACATGGCTGGGTGGAGGAAGAGACCTTCAATGACATCAGTGAAGACAAGGAACAGGACATGGCTAGCTTGGTATCCAACCTTGTGCAAATGGGGAGTTTGCGGTTGTGCAAATGGACTGTTTGCGGTTGTTTGCGGTGCGTTAAAGGGACAGTCTAGGCCAAAATAAACTTTCATGATTCAGATAGAGCATGCAATTTTAAACAATTTTCCAATTTACTTTTATCACCAACTTTGCTTTGTTCTCTTGGTATTCTTAGTTGAAAGCTTAACCTAGGAGGTTCATATGCTAATTTCTTAGACCTTGAAGCCCACCTCTTTCAGATTGCATTTTAACAGTTTTTCACCACTAAAGGGTGTTAGTTCACGTATTTCATATAGATAACACTGTGCTTGTGCACGAGAAGTTATCTGGGAGCAGGCACTGATTGGCTAGACTGCAAGTCTGTCAAAAGAACTGAAAAAGGGGCAGTTTGCAGAGACTTAGATACAAGATAATCACAGAGGTTAAAAGTATATTATTATAAATGTGTTAGTTATGCAAAACTGGGAAATGGGTAATAAAGTGATTATATATCTTTTAAAACAATAAAAATTCTGGTGTAGACTGTCCCTTTAAACGGGGAGTTTGGTTTGTCACTGTGAAGCGGGCGTAACCCTTACACTACCTGATCGATACAACATCATACCTGATGTTTTAAAGCACGTTATTCCAAACAATTTAGCAATGTTAGGTGATTTATGCCCTTTATGGATTAAAACCAGACTCTGCATCAACTATGTAATTTTCCATGGGAGTTTTGCCATGGATCCCCCTCCGGCATGCCACAGTCCAGGTGTTAGTCCCCTTGAAACAACTTTTCCATCACTATTGTGGCCAGAAAGAGTCCCTGTGGCTTTTAAAGTTTGCCTGCCTATTGAAGTCTATGGCGGTTCGCCCAGTTCGCGAACAGTTGTGGAAGTTCGCGTTCAACGTTCGCGAACCCAAATTTTTATGTTCGCGACATCACTATTGACCAGATTTAGTAGGGTAGAAATTTCACAAACTGATTTGTGGCAAAGGTGGTATCCAGTGCCACATTTAAAGTCAATGAGCTCTAGACTTGTGTAGCCCTAAAAAAAAATGTTTTTCAGATATTCGTTGGCTGCCCTATTCAGTACTTGTTTTGTTTTAAACTAAATGAATACTGAATATTCGTAGAACATTTACATTTGTTTTTTATAAAGAAAAGTAAATGTTCCTAAGCTACAGGTGAAAAAGTTCACCTTTGGCTTTATACTTTACCTTTAGTGTGCTACACTCCCAGGGACTTTAGTGCAGGGCCTGAAGAGGAGAAGGTTAGTGCGGCTCTCCACAATGCAAAAGGTATTTAACCCCTTAAAGGTAATTTAAAGAAAACAAATGAATACTAACAACTTTTGTCAGTATGTTTTCATTTCTTTCAATGTCATTATTGCATTCATTCGGATATCCATTGAAAATGAAGCAAATATACATTTTTTGTTACGAATTTGTATTGGTAACTAATCGAATGCACATCTCAAGTATGACCCATTTCAAGGCTGCTTTGGATTTTGTGCAACTGTTATGAATGGGAGTGGCTAAAACACATAGGTTGTCCATATACCATATATTGTGTGTTTGTGTATTTACAAAAATACACCAATTAACAAATGAACCATTGCTTGGTGTGTGTGATATGCTATGTGGTGCCAAATCGTTGTACTTCATCAAAGGAACAAAAAGATTTTGAGCTTTATCTTTATTTTTCCTATGATGGTTTTTTTTATTGAATCCTTTATACTTTATAAATGAAACACACAAACAGCACATTAAGCCTATATATGTCTCTGTATTTTATTTGTGTAGGAGAGGGAGCTGAACTTTCTCAACATAATAATAGTATAGTTATCACGTTAGGCTACTTCAAATAATAAACAGCTTCAAAAAACCTGCAGTGCTATAAATTAGCATAATTCACAACAATGAATCAACATATTGTGCTAAATTGTGTTAAAATATTGAATATCTTAAGAACCATTATATTTAGAAAAAAAAAAAAAGGTAAATGGGTAGATAGTTTCAAAGGACATTACAAAATATGTCCAAAATATGATCAACTTAAAGAAAAATACTTAAAAATGAATTATCGCAAGAGATTACTTCTTTTATTCAGAAACATTTTAATACTATTATGTGTTTTCTGATTCTTTATAAGCTTACAATTTTTTCATAATGGCCGATATACTTTTTATTATTAATATCATCAGCATAATTATAATTTATTTATTTATAATGTGCCAGGATATCACTCAGCCCTATGACATTATGTTTATAATAATTGCAGAGTATAAGGGCTTCCCACGGATAATCTGCAGAGAACACTCTGGTTATCCCTATTTACACTCAATAGGTTAACTGCTGTTTTACTCATTGCTCCAATAATCTATTCTACAGAGTAGAGTTGAGAAATACGATTTTACATGAGTATTCTGTACATTAAAATATCTACAACACCGTACACTTTCAATGTCACTGAAAAAAGGTTTGATAAAATGTATTGTTATGAAATGTGTTCAAATTAAAATTCTTGGCAATGTGATTTTACTTCATTACATAACATCTTTATTATGACCACAAGTTAACTGAATTCTCCGATTAAGTGATTTTGTTGTACATTTAGATTTCTCAGTGAACAGATGGCAAATTTTCCTGAGCAGGGTTTCTTTTATTAGATTTAATCCTTTAATCTATTTTTATAGTACTTTTTTTTTGTACTTTGAAAACTTTTGCATTTAAAAGGTGAATTACAGCCTTGTATTATTAATACTTTGTTTCTGTACTTTCATTTATATATAATAAATCTTACTGATCATACAAACTCATTATTGTGTGCACGGCTGTGATAAATTTTATACAATTTATATCATTACTAATAATGAGTCTTACTGTCTTGCTGTACAACAGTCGCTCGTTAAATGGGAGGAAACATATTCAGAAACAGTTCAATCATTTTGATCTATGAACTATAGTTTTTTATTGGTACTTTCAAGACTGATGGTCTCAATGAATAAAGGACATAGCCTAGAAATTTACCGTAAGAAAAAGCAAGCAAAATTCAAATAATTGTTCTGCTTCTATTTAAGAAGATAATATATGAAGATACAGAATTTCCAAAGACTTTCATTTTATATTCTATTAAAACATTCATATTTTTGACCCAATTTATACAATTGTGAATGCCAAAAGCAGGAAAATACCCCCAAAGCCAGACTACACCCTTCATAGTTAACCAAATAAAATTAAAAAACATTAGTTTGGTAATATATATATATATATATATATATATATATATATATATATATATATATATATTTATTTATATATATATATATCCCCACACATGTATTTAATAACACATTTCTAATCTCCTTCAATTTTTATAAGGTAATGAAGCAAATACTATTAAAAGGACACCAATGATGCTTAGTGCCTTAATGCTATAAACAAAAGGGGTGGTACCATTACTTTTTCCAATAAACCTTTTGCCAAAGAAACTACCACCATGCAGATGTAATTTATACCTTATTAACATTAAACAATTGAACAATACATGGTAGTAAGGGCAATAACCCAAGCCAAAGGCTGAAACCTACAAATAATATAACCCCAAGAGTGACAAATGAAGTATGTGCAGCCTGCTTGCTTCTTTGAAATATGGTCGCTGTCTGGTATCTGGTTTCTACCTGGTTGTGAGATTACATATAAGGCACAGGCTTCAGTGCAATTACTGCAACCCGCGCCGCCCGTAATTTCACCTCGCACATCGGGGTATCCAATAAACCCCGCCGGCAGTTCATAAAATGGCATAAGTCGGATAAACTAGTGATGTCCAGAAATGAGCGTAAATACAAATTTCTGGAGTCGCTAGTGACTTACGGCACTTTAGAAACTGCCGGCGCCTAAGAAAAGTAAAAAAATATATATAAAATCCCCTAAACTGACCCCCCCACAATGCAATTAAACTATTTAAACTTAATTAAACTATTAACCCCTATATCCGCCATCAAACCCACACCGCAAGTAATAACTAAACTATTAACCCCTAAATCCACCAACATTGCAAACTACCTATTAAAGTATTAACCCCTAAGCCACCAAAGCCCACAACGCAATAAACCTATCAAAGTATTAACCCCTAAACCGCCAAAGCCCACAACGCAAATAAATAATTAAATTACTAAGCCCCCTAACCTAACACCCCCCAAATTACCTAAATTACAAAATACTAAAGTTACTACTACTTTAAAAATAAAAAATAAAACTAAGCATAAATTAAAGGGACAGTCTAGTCAAAATTAAAATTCTGGTGTAGACTGTCCCATAAAGCTACAATTACATGAAATAAAACAATCTAAGATTACAGAAAATAAAAAACAAAATTATCAAATTTTAAAAAAGTATACCTAATCCCTATGAAAATAAAAAAGCCCCCCAAAAATAAAAACACCCCCTACTCTAAGAATATACTACCAGTGGCCCTTAAAAGGCCCTTTTGCAGGGCATTGCCCCAAGATAAACAGCTCTTTTACATTAAAAAAAAAGAAGATGTCGCCGCTTGGAAGAAGACTTCACCGCATTGGACAGGACCTTCTCTGCCGGACTTCAGGAATGTCGAGTATCAACCTGGGGGTTAGACTTAGATTTTTTTTTTATTATTATTTAGATTAGGGTGGGCATTTTGTAAAAGAGCTAAATGCCCTTTTAAGGGTTTAGCGTTAGGTTTTCTATTTTGGGGGGTTGGTGGGTGGGGGGTTTTACTGTTAGGGGGGACTTTGTGTATTTTTAATGTAAAAGAGCTGTTTATCTTGGGGCAATGCCCTGCAAAAAGCCCTTTTAATGGCTACTGGTAGTTTATTCTTAGAGTAGGGGGTGTTTTAATTTTGGGGGGCTTTTTTATTTTCATAGGGATTAGGTATAATTTTTTAAAATTTGATAATTTTGTTTTTTATTTTCTGTAATCTTAGAATTTTTTTTATGTAATTGTAGCTTAAAGGAACAGTCTACACCAGACTTTTAATTTTGACTATACTGTCCCTTTAATTTATACTTTTTAAAAAGGGACAGGTTTTTTTTATTTTAATAGTTAGTAACTTTAGTATTTTGTAATTTAGGGAGTATTATGTTATGGGGTGTTATGCTATGCCATATATGTAATATAAAAATGTGGGCGACGCCGCATATGTAATGGGGCCCTGGGATTTAATACCTTTAACTCCTGCATTCCATTATGTCCACAGTACCCAGCTTAAAAAATAGATTACATATTATCTTAACTTATTGTCATGCCAGATATTTTTTTATTTATTGCCCAAACTCAAAGAGACAATCAACAAAATGTGTATTTTCCCTTTTATTAAACATTTTTTTTAAATCTGTTATATTGGGGGGGGGGGGTCACAAATGTAACCAATATGACAAAATTTAAACAGAATTGTGCAACTGTGATTGAAATGATTGTTCCATCAAGCTATTTCCATATAACATGTATTACATTATTCTTCTATCTGATTCTTGCATTTGAATATATCCTTATTTAGTTAAATAAGTTTGCTATAACTTTACTGTAGAACACTGCTCTGCAACCAGTGTTGTACTACTGTTAATGTGCCTCACACTGACCTTTTTTTTTTTATTTGAAATATGCATATTTATTTATCATACCCCATATCTTATGCACGGCCTCCATTTAAAAAGGCTTCTGTGCGAGCCGAAACGTTTGGGCAATGCCCTTGTTTTTCACTTGTGTGTTTTCACATAAAAAGGCGTTGATTTAAATCCCTGTCTCTTGTGCCTGCTTTGGTGGTTCTAATATGCTGGAGCCAAGCATAACATAACTTTGTTTATGAATATTAGTAGAGCACCAGGGTGGTTGGTGTGTGCTGTTTCTCTTGCAATATATATACAGGGAGTGCAGAATTATTAGGCAAGTTGTATTTTTGAGGATTAATTTTATTATTGAACAACAACCATGTTCTCAATGAACCCAAAAAACTCATTAATATCAAAGCTGAATAGTTTTGGAAGTAGTTTTTAGTTTGTTTTTAGTTATAGCTATTTTAGGGGGATATCTGTGTGTGCAATTGACTATTACTGTGCATAATTATTAGGCAACTTAACAAAAAACAAATATTTACCCATTTCAATTATTTATTTTTACCAGTGAAACCAATATAACATCTCAACATTCACAAATATACATTTCTGACATTCAAAAACAAAACAAAAACAAGTCAGTGACCAATATAGCCACCTTTCTTTGCAAGGACACTCAAAAGCCTGCCATCCATGGATTCTGTCAGTGTTTTGATCTGTTCACCATCAACATTGCGTGCAGCAGCAACCACAGCCTCCCAGACACTGTTCAGAGAGGTGTACTGTTTTCCCTCCTTGTAAATCTCACATTTGATGATGGACCACAGGTTCTCAATGGGGTTCAGATCAGGTGAACAAGGAGGCCATGTCATTAGATTTTCTTCTTTTATACCCTTTCTTGCCAGCCACGCTGTGGAGTACTTGGACGCGTGTGATGGAGCATTGTCCTGCATGAAAATCATGTATTTCTTGAAGGATGCAGACTTCTTCCTGTACCACTGCTTGAAGAAGGTGTCTTCCAGAAACTGGCAGTAGGACTGGGAGTTGAGCTTGACTTCATCCTCAACCCGAAAAGGCCCCACAAGCTCATCTTTGATGATACCAGCCCAAACCAGTACTCCACCTCCACCTTGCTGGCGTCTGAGTCGGACTGGAGCTCTCTGCCCTTTACCAATCCAGCCACGGGCCCATCCATCTGGCCCATCAAGACTCACTCTCATTTCATCAGTCCATAAAACCTTAGAAAAATCAGTCTTGAGATATTTCTTGGCCCAGTCTTGACGTTTCAGCTTGTGTGTCTTGTTCAGTGGTGGTCGTCTTTCAGCCTTTCTTACCTTGGCCATGTCTCTGAGTATTGCACACCTTGTGCTTTTGGGCACTCCAGTGATGTTGCAGCTCTGAAATATGGCCAAACTGGTGGCAAGTGGCATCTTGGCAGCTGCACACTTGACTTTTCTCAGTTCATGGGCAGTTATTTTGCGCCTTGGTTTTTCCACACGCTTCTTGCGACCCTGTTGACTATTTTGAATGAAACGCTTGATTGTTCGATGATCACGCTTCAGAAGCTTTGCAACTTTAAGAGTGCTGCATCATTCTGCAAGATATCTCACAATTTTTTACTTTTCTGAGCCTGTCAAGTCCTTCTTTTGACCCATTTTGCCAAAGGAAAGGAAGTTGCCTAATAATTATGCACACCTGATATAGGGTGTTGATGTCATTAGACCACACCCCTTCTCATTACAGAGATGCACATCACCTAATATGCTTAATTGGTAGTAGGCTTTCGAGCCTATACAGCTTGGAGTAAGACAACATGCATAAAGAGGATGATGTGGTCAAAATACTCATTTGCCTAATAATTCTGCACTCCCTGTAATCTTAAAGACACCGGTAGGAGCTGAGCCTGTCAGCCTTGTTTTTAGGAGTGCGCAATACTTGAGCTCAAGGTTATATGGGTACCTTACAAGGTGCCCCAATTCGACTGGTCCTAACACTGCCTTTTGCCACAGAGGGTTGAATCATTCCTGCTTTTACTCTTCATAATAGAATGAGACTCCCTGGCTTTTTATTCGCAACTTTATTACACTGTCATGTACTGTCATATACAAATGTTGTATTTGTATTTAACATAACCAGGGAGATTGACTATCTCCCATTGGTTTAAGCACCCCACCCAAGTTCAGGTGTGCTCATGACAGTGTAATAGAGTTGTGAATAAAAAGTCAGGGAGTCTCATTCTATTATGAAGAGTAAAAGCAGGAATGATTCAGCCCTCTGTGGCAAAAGGCAGTGTTAGGACCAGTCGAATTGGGGCACCTTGTAAGTGGTGACTGGCTAAGCAAAATATGGCCATATTGTGTGACTAAGTTCCCAATATTATTTAAAAAGAATAGTTGTCTCTTGATGTATTTGCAGGCAATTTTTTGCAGAAGTTCAAAAAATATGTTGTGCTTTTGAAAATGGATGTGCGCTGATACCTTATTATTTGTGTGTGTATATATATATATATATATATATAGATCTATATATCAGGAGAGAGAGAACAGCACTACTGAGAAAGAACAAAAGCTAGAATAACTTCCATACCTGTTTATTTATATTGCAGCTCAGGGTGCGAATTCTTTTAGCACAGTATGCCCCTTCACAGAGAAAAAATATCCTGTAGCATATCAGTCTGACCCTGCCCAATGACAGTCCAGTGCCGTAATACCAGGCAATTCTTCTCTGAACAAGAGAGAGAAACAACAACCCCAGATGATCGTTTCGGCCTTCTGTGGGCCTCGTCAGTTAGGTACAGTTGTATCTCTCTAAGGGCATGTGTGCAAGGAGTCCACGTCTGGTGTGTATATATATATATATATATATATATATATATATATATATATATATATATATATATATATATATATATATATATATATATATATATATATATATATATATATATATATATATATATTGATAGTAAAGTCCAAATTAAACATTCATGATTCAGCTAGGGCATGTAATTTTAAACAACTTTCTAATTTACTTTTATCATCAAATTTGCTTTGTTCTCTTGGTATTCTTAGTTGAAAGCTAAACATAGGTAGGCTCGTATGCTAATTTCTAAGCCCTTGAAGGCGGCCTCCTATTAGAATGCATTTGACCGTTTTTCACAGCTAGAGGGCGTTAGTTCATGTGTTTCATAAAAAAAACATTGTGCTCATGCACATGGAATCATTTAAAATTCAACACTATTTGCCTGAAATGCAAGTCTGTCAAAAGATCTGAGATAAGGAGGCAGTCAGCAGAAGCTTAGCTACAAGGTAATTACAGAGGTGAAAAATATATTTATATAACAGTGTTGGTTATGCAAAACTGGGGAATGGTAAATAAAGGTTTTAGCTATCTTTTTAAACAATAATATGTTTGGTGTTTACTATACCTTTAAATATTGGATCACTATAAATACCTAAAGATAAAGTTAATGTAACATTTTCTGCTTGGTAGATACTACAAATATTTTTTATCATCAACACATTTTTTGTCTTTGTTACAAATTAATAACATGATTATTTTCCATACTTCAAAAAAAACTTTTAATTTTCATATCCAGGGTCTTTGTTTTTACTCCTCCTCCAAACTTGCAGTTGACCTCTATTATTTTACTCAGCTACAAAGGCTACTTACAGTAAGCATTATTTTGATTCCTGATCCAGGATGCACAAGCTTTGTTTTTCATGCTAATACAGAAGTCTAAGGTTGTACAGATGCTAGCTCCCTTTTTCACATAGCCTGAAGGTCTATGATAACAGCACTGTAAAACTGACTCAATGACAAAGCTTGACACATCTCTAAGCCAGGGCATGCAGATCAAGAAGAGGCACCTGTCTCCTTTAATCATTGTCCCTGTAATAACCAAATCTTCTGAATGACTTATTAATGTCTATGGAAAATAGGACAGCTCTTAGCGGAGGTAAATTTATCTTACCACCAGATTACAAAGAGCAGTGTTTTTCCTTTTGTGAAAATACACAGTGCATGTTGTAAAATGCCCTTCAAATACATCCAACATTCTCTTCTTTCACTGAAAGCAATTTATAAGCATTCAAATAACTGAATAATAATTCACAAATATAGGGATATTTGAAAAATGAATTAGTTCTATTTCAAAGTTACTGCATTCATATGTAAATCTTTACAAAATGTAAAAACATACACATTTATGACAGGAAATATTTCAATATCTGTGTTTTTTTATGGTCAGTTATAATGCTGATATTTTGTATTATTCTAAAATTAAAATGCCTGTGATTCTAGTAATAATTAAGAAATACGCGTTTATCGTGGGCATTTAAATTTCTATTTTCACAGCAGCAATAGAATTTAAATGAATATGGCATGGTAATGTTCAGATTCAAAATAGAAAAATAAAAAAGTGGTGCTGATCATTTAGCTGATGTTTGAAATGCCCACATTTGCATGTTAACAATAGTTTGACAAATTGAACAAAATTTGATTGTACTTTTTTCTGTATTTTAAATGCTTCTGTAAACACTATCCATCTTCCCTCCCTCCCTACCCAAAGTCTAATCCACCCAAATTTGTTTATGAACACTGAATCAGTCTATGCAATCATCGGCTATACCCACAGTAGATCAAAATTGCATTCTGTTTCCTCTCATACCAGTATTTCTGATTTCTCCCTACCACAAAGCTATTCGCACTACTCTTGCTCACTGCAATCCATTTAACAAGTTGTGGAGGAAGAGTTGGAGCCCTTGAGGTGCAGGCTTGTTCAAAGGACCCTGCAACCAACAGTTAATGGGCCATTATAGTCGAACAATTGCATGCTCTAGGGGTCTAGCCAAGCCCATCACTGATCCAATCAACAGTGCTAGTTGCACATCTGAGTCCTGTGACTTGCGCTGCTGATTGGATCAGTGGCCGGTTCTGCTTTGGGACCAGCAGTGCACTGTGGGTCCTAAGCAGAACTTCTATTGTGTGTGTAACCCCTTTGTGGGGGTTAAACACACAGTAGAGCAGGTCAACAGTTAGTAAATTACATGCTGTAATGGAGTCTCACTTATGTTTTATAACATGTAAAATCTTAATATTAAACATTTAATATTGTGCTCTTGCACTCTTATTTATTTAATAATGTTGATGTATCTGACAGTTTAATGTCTTTACTCCCACTATGTCTTAAATGAGAAATATAATTAATGGATTTGCATAAAGTTTTTTCCATGTATTAAAGGGACAGTCTAGTCAAAGTTAAACTTTCATGATTCCAAAAGGGCATGCAATTTTAAACAACTTTTCAATTTACCTTTATCATCAAGTTTGCTTTGCTCTATTGGTATTCTTTGTGGAAAGCTAAACCTAGGTAGGCTCATAAGCTAATGTCTAAGCCATTGAACTGCCTCTTATCTCAGTGCATTTTGATACTTAAACACTGCTAGTTCATGTGTGTCATATAGATAACATTGTACTCACTCCTGTAAAGTTATTTAAGAGTCAGCGCTGATTAACTAAAATGCATGTCTGCCAAAAGAACTGAGATAAAGGGGCAGTTTGCAGTTGTTTAGAAACCAGGTAATCACAGAGGTAAAAAGTGTATTAATATAACAGCGTTTGTTGTGCAAAACTGGAGAATGGGTAATAAAGGGATTATCTTTTTAAACATAACAATTATGGAGTAGAATGTCCCTATACGCTGGATTGTGTGTATGAAGATGACTTGTATGAAGAATGCTGCTGTGCCATGTAAAATAAAGTGTTTAGTTTTTATCTAATATATACAGTATAATTGGTGCATTTCCTACATATTTGTTGATTCCTTAGTCTCACTTATTTTCTTTAAAAAAAAGTTGGATACCCTAATTTAATTTCAAGTGTACAAGCCCTTCTGCATATGGTGAAAGATACATCTCCTGTATTTTATTTCTTATCTAGCAGGAGACGCTGCTGCTGTTGAGTGGTGTCAATTAAAGGGGTGTTGTCTTGCTATAGAATAACTTATCCAGGTAATAAAAATTGAAAGTATATTGCAAAGTTGTTTTACTGCAAGGTGTTTGCTGTCCCCTTAATATTCCCATTAGTGTGCTCTGTGCTGGGTTAAGAAGTACAGCTTTAAAGCCACATTTGTAGTTTACTTTTCAGTCTGCTGTGTTGTGTCTCTGTGATAGTCAGGTGT